>NW_010215101.1:0-289 GCF_000695765.1 Mesitornis unicolor
CTGGGGGTCCTGGGTCCCCTTTGTGGGGGTTTTGGGGATTGGGGTCCCCTTTTGGGGGGGATTTGGGGGGTCCCAAAGAGCTGGGTCCCATTTTGGGGAGGAACTGGAGGGTCCTGGGTCCCATTTTGGGGGATTTGGGGGAGTCCCAAAGAGCTGGGTCCATTTTTGGCGGGAAAATCGGGAGTCCCCAAAGATCTGGGTCCCATTTTTAGGGGAGTTTTGGGGGGTCCCGGGTCCCTTTTTGGGGGGATCTGGGGGTCCTGGGTCCCCTTTTTGGGGCTTTTGGGGG
>NW_010215102.1:0-288 GCF_000695765.1 Mesitornis unicolor
TCCCACCATGTCTCTGTAATTGCCACCAGAGACAAATGGTGTCTCATCACCATGAGACAGCTAAAAATTTCAGGGAGGGGCAAGGGTAGGATTGAAAGCAGAAAAAGAAATACAAGCATTTCCTCTTTCAACCCTAGAGACAGGAATGTATCAATTTTCCAACTCTGCTTCATGACTGAACTCATAATATCACCAAAAAAAGCATAAAAATTATGGTAATTATGGCATCTGCTACAGTCAGGCTTTAGACTGTTTAGACTGTTTCTCATTACTTCAATGCCTGAACCA
>NW_010215103.1:0-289 GCF_000695765.1 Mesitornis unicolor
TTTTTTTCCTCTGTACCTAAGCCCTTTCATCGTTTGCTTCAAAGTTTTTAAATCTCTTTCTGGATTGTAGTCTCTCCAGTCACCCATAACGTTTTTGCAGTGCCTTATTTAATCCTGCCTACTGTAAAAGTAACACCAGAAATCTTGTCTCTTTTCTCTCTAGCCACTGCTGAACTTGAAACTGGATCTGCTGGAGTTTATCCCATGGTATCCACTGATGGATCTTCAAAGAATTTCCATGTTGATCAGGATAACCTTTGCAGGGCAATACAGGAGTACCGTGATGTTT
>NW_010215104.1:0-289 GCF_000695765.1 Mesitornis unicolor
GTGAAGCAGCAAAATAATACAAGTCAAAGACAACTTCTTGTTTAAAGCATTGCCAATGACCAGAGAGCAGAGGGCACGTCAAGAGGAGCAGGAAGCCATCACGCAGCCTACAGGGCTTAGACAGCTTCCACGGGAGGGAGGAAAGATCTTGGAAGATTTTCAGGATGGGGAGAAAAACCAGTAGAATAAAAGTAATCAAAGTCACACCGCCGTGCTTTTCTTAAAAGCTGATCATTCTCGACCTCCCATAAACTGCTGAGCATTTTGATCATGAGGAAGAAGATGAAGA
>NW_010215105.1:0-288 GCF_000695765.1 Mesitornis unicolor
GTGCTTTGCTGTTCCCAATTTGGTCATTTGCTTATTTTTTCCGAGTTTATTCTTAGGGATCTGAATTTGGGAAGAAACACAGATGAAGCCTTACTTTACTCTTCTTTTCTGCATCCGTGGCAACTATTTCCAGGTTGTTTCTTTCCTCCTCTAGATCTGCCAACCTTTGAAGCAAAGACTCTTTATCCTTCTGCAACTCCTTACATTCATCATGGGCTTGCTTTGCCTGATACTTAACGCTTCCCAGGTATTCCTGTAGTCCAGTGATAACACCTTCCAAATCCCTTT
>NW_010215106.1:0-289 GCF_000695765.1 Mesitornis unicolor
CATAAATTAGGACATAATATATCTCTGATCCTCAACAAAAGAAACCACACTGTTTGAGTAAAAAGTTCAAAGTTACAAAAGAGACTTGGTCCTATTTAACAGTATTATTTTAGCATTTAGGAACTCAAAACTTGACTGAAACTCATTGGGTCTTGAAAGCATAAAGGTTTGATTTGTAAACATGACTTTATGCTTTTACTTTTCAGGTGCTACCTACTTTCAGTATCTAAATCTAAAATTGTGATACTTAAATCGTCTTCTCAGTTACTTTGTAAACATGGAGGTTCCT
>NW_010215107.1:0-289 GCF_000695765.1 Mesitornis unicolor
GTGACCCCCACTACAACACCTTTGACAAGGTGACGCACGACTTCATGGGCAACTGCACCTACACCCTGGCCAAAGTGTGCTCCAACACCACCTCCCTGCCCTACTTCAACGTTGAGGCCAAGAACGAACATCGTGGGAGCACCAGAGTGTCCTATGTGCGCGAAGTCCTGGTTGAGGTGTACGGGCAGCGCATTGCCATTATCAAGAATGAGAAGAGCCAAGTGCTGGTAGGCAGTGGGGCTGGCACAAGTGTGACGTGGCTGTGAGGGAGGGCTGGCTCTACTTGGCA
>NW_010215108.1:0-289 GCF_000695765.1 Mesitornis unicolor
TACAATCCAAGTACAGTGGATAGCCTTCTTTCAGTTTTATTAGTAATAGACTCTTAATGCAGATAGATATATATAAAACATTTAGAATGTTACCTTGAAAGGAGGACTTTAGGAACCAGCCACTTGGAAGGATGAGTTTTGTCTCAGGGCTTCTATACTGACTATTTTCCTTGCAAAATCCCATGTATTTTGGAGCTACAAATGAACAGAAGAGGAAGCACTGTCTCTCTTCATGTTCATAGCACAAGATACATAATGTACATTTCAGCATTGCCTTGGATTTTGCATC
>NW_010215109.1:0-287 GCF_000695765.1 Mesitornis unicolor
TGAAAGGCCAATTACATCCCATGGAAAGGTGCAGATACAATTAAATCAAGCTTTTACTAAAACAGCTACAAAAATGGAGACTCACAACTTGATTTGAGGGAGGATGTAATCTTTATAAAAAACAAAATTAAGACTTAAGGCTGTGTAAATGAGCAAAATTTATTTTCAGCTGTAAAGCAGGTCTGGTGTCCTTCCAGGTGGAAAGAGCAGAATAATGAATACCCGAGTTCAAAATGTTTTAATAGAAACTTCTATCTTGTTAGGCACTTTCCTGTAGCATCAATGGA
>NW_010215110.1:0-288 GCF_000695765.1 Mesitornis unicolor
GAACACTTGAACTTCCCAAAGCCTGTCTGAGTTGATGAGTATTGGTTGACCAGAAGGTGAACATTAACTGCATCCGTTCTGTCCCGTTGCAGATGGAGAGCTCCCCGACCTGGACTACCTGAGCACCATGACACACATCGTGCTGGTGGACCTGGACAACTGGGGAAGCTTCTTCACGCAGCTGCCAGCAAACCTGAACCAGGGGACGTTTATCTGGGGCTTCCATGGTAAATGGTGCTTGAAGGAAATGGGGAGATCACAGAATCACAGGATGGGTTGGGTTGGAAG
>NW_010215111.1:0-283 GCF_000695765.1 Mesitornis unicolor
TGCTGTTTTGTCTCTGTTAATTTGGGAATGTGTTGTTTTGCCTTCCCAAGGTAAGCAAAATGTCCTTTGCACGCAATGGGGAGGTCTGTGATGGTTCCTGGGGGAGTTCATCCCCAGCGCAAATGACCCCCCAGAGAAAGCACTGTTAATGCACAGCTGAGCTCTGCCCCTCTTCCAGAAACACCATTGGCAACCAATTTACCTTGTAACTAGTGAGTTCAGCTGGTCTGGAGCCTGACCATGGGGTGTCTTGAAGATTAAGACGGTGACTCTGAATCCCCAG
>NW_010215112.1:0-289 GCF_000695765.1 Mesitornis unicolor
ACCCTGCCCCCCCCAGCCGCCGCCTCTCCCCATGGTTCCCCCTGTCCAGCTTCTCCAACCTGCCACGGCCATGGGGGAGACCCCAGGGGTGTTTGGGGGGGACACATGGGAGGGGGGACAACGCAAGGGGGCGGGGGCGGCGCTGCCTTCGGGGGCGAGGCCACGGCGGGGAGCGACGCCGCGGTGAGGGGCTGCGTGGGCAGAGAGACCACCCCCCACCCCCACCGGTTTCCTCCTTCCTCCCATTTTCCTTCATTTCCCAATTTTCCTCTTCTCCAATTTTCCTCCT
>NW_010215113.1:0-288 GCF_000695765.1 Mesitornis unicolor
CCTCTGAGCGCGCTACTGATGCTTAACAAATAAAAGAACTGTGAAGACTATTATAGTGAATCTATGTGGGTTTGCTAGTTTACATCCAAAGTGACTCATTGTAGAGCTTCAAAGGCATTCACCAATAAAAAAGGGTAAAATTTATATCACAGGAAGCCTGGAGCAACTCTACTACCGTCAATTAAATTGTTTCATGTTTACATTGGTGTAAGTGGAAACCAAAACTGGTTGGTTGAATTCGTGCTTAGATTTAGGCTATCCATCAATGGAACCATTTTGAAAATGTCA
>NW_010215114.1:0-289 GCF_000695765.1 Mesitornis unicolor
AAATCTTTAGCATTCAAATGTGCCTAAAGAAACAGACAAAAAAAATAAAAAAAATATCCTGCCATCTTGCAAATTAGTATGCTCTGTACTCCTGTGTACCTATAATTAGAAGACAGTTTCTTCAGAAAGTGCCCATCAGAAAATGAAGGGATAGATTGTTGGTCACGAGATTTGCATTAACAAGCTACTTTATGTATCACCTGATTGTATAAACTATGAAACTAATGCTTTTGTGTGCACTATGTAGTCTGTCAATTGAAAGTCCTTTCTTTGGTATAGGCTCACCTGC
>NW_010215115.1:0-289 GCF_000695765.1 Mesitornis unicolor
GTCACTGCTCTAAACATCCAATCTGAATTTCCTATCAGCTTTTTCACTGCATGAGAAGAATGTTCTGTCATGTACAGTTGCACCTCTTGCATTGGGATGAACCTGTGGTCTTCTTTGGCTTTCCTCTCTCTCTCACTGGCTGTGAGACTGCAGCTTCAGGTTAGTGTAGTTTAAATTTTGACCCTTCTGTCGCTTAAGTGTTGTAGACAGGTACGGCAAATCACAATTTGGGTTTAAAAAGTCAATTTGTACTAGGGAGTAATCCTAGATTGCCAAAGACAATATATAT
>NW_010215116.1:0-289 GCF_000695765.1 Mesitornis unicolor
GGGGCTCTGGTGAGCCCAAACTTCAGGGAAGAGGAGCAGCTGCATCAGGCACTGGAAGGTGCATGTGAGAGCACGTGGCTGGAGAAGGGGTGATTTTCACTCGAAAGGGGTGTTGGGATGCCTGTGGAGGGGCAGGAAGGGCAGTTGGGCAACCCAGAGGATCAAGCTTGTAAAGCTGAAAAGTTTCTGCCACCCTTTTGCCACCCCCCTGAGTGAGAGGCGTTTATGATGCTGTAGCTATTTCGTTAGATCCTAGCGTAGGAAGACAAAATCTTTGCTGCCTGCAAAT
>NW_010215117.1:0-289 GCF_000695765.1 Mesitornis unicolor
CCCCACCTAATCTACATTTATCTTCACTACGCTGAAAGGTGCCATTTGCAGAAATTAACAAAATGCTTAAATCATTCTAGCATTACATTATATTCTCCCCATTTTGGTCTCCCTGTCTCCACACTATTTGGATGCCTGATGCTCCTCCTTACCCCTCTACTAGGCAAAAATGCATCTTCTGTAAAGCCACGGCATCATACCTCCTTCACAGCACCTTGCAGCTCAAGGTGAAATCACAAGATTGCCTTATAGGAAGAAATCATTGAATTACAGAAAGCAGAATCCTTCA
>NW_010215118.1:0-290 GCF_000695765.1 Mesitornis unicolor
CCATACTGGTCCATACTGGTCCATACTGGGCTGCCCTGTCCCCAGACCCCACTGTTGGTGGCCGCCTCGGCCTCGGCCCCAGGGTTGGTTCTGGACCTGCTGGGCCTTGGGGCCAACCCGGACGCCCACGACCTCGAGGGACGCACGGCCCTGCACCTGGCGGCCTCCTACGGCCTGCACGGGGTCATCCAGGTACGCCCAGTACAAACCAGTACAAACCAGTACGAACCAGTACGAACCAGTACGGCTCAGGACCCGCGCTGGGCCTTCCCACTACAGCCCAAGGCCTT
>NW_010215119.1:0-289 GCF_000695765.1 Mesitornis unicolor
GTATTTCTTACTTATAAAACTCTGTCATTCTCTCCTTTCTGCATCCTCGTACTTCCACATTATCTTGACTTTCTCTTAAGGACACAAATAACCACTCTATCCTTAAGGAAAGTCAAAAGTGAAGTAGAAAACGCCAATTTAAAACTCTCCACCACTTTACAGCAACTGTCCAAACAGATATTTAAGGTAATTTATTCCTTATGAATCCTCATGAGAAAGAAAATTATGCTGAACTACATATACCACATATATTAATGTTACACGATCTTAAAACAAACCTTGGGAAACT
>NW_010215120.1:0-290 GCF_000695765.1 Mesitornis unicolor
TGTGTGTTTTCTGGAGTGTCCAAATAGCAAATAAACATAAAGGGCAACAGTGAGCCAACGACTTCTTGTTAACACCTCAAAATAATAGTAAAGATGATCACAACAAAAAGTAAGAAAAATAATTTGTGCCACTCTTCAACTTTAAGCTCATTGGTTCATATTTATTTCAAAAAAGATACCATTTGGTTTTCTGTTTTGGAGATCTCTTGGTAGGGAGTACTTTTGATAAGCATGACAGCTTGTTTGAAGAGCATCTTTGCAGATAGGAGGACTAAGAGATGAGTATTAAA
>NW_010215121.1:0-289 GCF_000695765.1 Mesitornis unicolor
CAACAAAATAAGGAATGGAGTACTGCAGGGCAAATATGGGGGGCACAGAGGGTTTCTGAGCCTTCCTTGTCATTATATCACCAAAAAGCACTATCATAACCAGTGAAATTAGTTCTTGACTTCTTTGCCACTTAAACCACCGGTTCAGAGGGTAGCTTTGAATGAAGGTCTTAGAGCAGTAATTCACATGTGGCAGCAGATTCAGGGTGAATTTAAAACACCGGTTTGAGAAACTTCACCCTTGCAGCAGAAAAGTTGAGTTCCTAAAATGTGAAGTGTACAAAATATG
>NW_010215122.1:0-289 GCF_000695765.1 Mesitornis unicolor
CTTTCCCTATTAACTTCAGTCAAGGGGCAACCTGTTGTGAGCAATCTGCACCCACCTGGAGCAGTCTAGTCTTTGTGGTTTACCTATACGTATACAGGAATCGCTTCTCAGAAGATCACCTACAAATCTAAAACGCAAGGAAAGGATAGTTAGGGTGAGCTAGCTTTGCAGTCATTTCTTCATCTGCTGCATTTCTCATCATAAGCCTTCACCGCATGTTACAGACAGGGCAAACCCCTCATTCACACACTGTGCAACAGAAGGACTTAAGGCCAAAACACCCAAAAAG
>NW_010215123.1:0-289 GCF_000695765.1 Mesitornis unicolor
TCCTCTCCCCTCCACTCATTTTGGCACAAAAATCCATTTGAAACTTTATTTTCTCTGTAGTTTTAGCAAGTTCCTAGAAAAAATCAAATAGGAGTAAAAGGTCAGGCCTTTATGGGGCTGTCCTCTCCAGCTCCTTTCAGTGCTTCACTTCAGAGTACTGAGCCATCGCTGGGGTCTGTCCCCTGCAACTGGTGGCACATTGACCAGAGCAAGGAGTGGAAAAGAGACAGGATCCTACGAACACATCATCCCATGTCACCTCCTCCATCCTGCCCTTGGAGAGGACACA
>NW_010215124.1:0-290 GCF_000695765.1 Mesitornis unicolor
AAATTTATAAAATTAAGAGATCCTAAAGAAAAACTACCTGTCAGACTGAAAAACACATGCGCACAAATATTTGTGTTTCTGGCCGGTGTAAGCTGGTTGACTGGCTCCTGCCCTCAGTCTGCTCTCACACCGAGGGACCATGGGCACAGCAGTCCCTGAGCTGCAGCATGGCTGTAAGCACTCACTTCCACCCCACTTGCAGGGGTTCACCGGTGGGCAGTGGTCAGCTGGAGCCAGCTCTGTCCAGAACGAGCACCAGTGGTGGGTGCTGGCTCTTCCTCCAGGGCACA
>NW_010215125.1:0-290 GCF_000695765.1 Mesitornis unicolor
ATACCCATCACACCAGTTCATGCCCATCATACCACCATGCCCCCATCCCACCACACCAATGTGTACTCACCTCACCAGTTCATGCCCATCACCCCACACCAGTGTGTACCCATCACCCCACACCAGTATGTACCCATCACACCACACCAGCGTGTACCCATCCCATGCGCCCATCGTGACCCCACCACCGCACCCCAGCGCGCACACAAAGCCACATGGGGACAACTGTCCCATAGGGTAACAGGCAGGGCTGAGTGATGTCCCCAAGCCCTGGACACCCCAAACTGATC
>NW_010215126.1:0-290 GCF_000695765.1 Mesitornis unicolor
GAACTGGGATGGACTGGGATATACTGGGAGGACACTGGGAGGGACTGGGGGGGGCACTGGGAGGGACTGGGGTGGACTGGGAGGAACTGGGATGGGAGTGGGAGAAACTGGGATGGACTGGGATATACTGGGATGAACTGGGAGGCACTGGGGATGTACTGAGGGGAGCCCTGGGCTGTACTGGGACCTACTGGGATGTACTGGGCTGTACTGGAGTGAACTGGGAGGCACTGGGGATGTACTGGGGGGGTCACTAGGTTGTACTGGTGTGTACTGGGCAGGGAGATGGT
>NW_010215127.1:0-290 GCF_000695765.1 Mesitornis unicolor
GGCCCTCCCGTCCTCCTCCCTCACCCAAGGATACTGGGGACTCCCTCCGGATGCTCAGCGCTCGCAGGCTGCCTTGTGGGGGGCTCTCCTGATCTCCGTGGAGCTCCGCATCGCTCGCCCCGGTGGTTTTGCTCCCCTCCATCCCCACACACACGCACCCCCTCCCTCCTTCCCCCCCGCCCCTTTTGGCTCCCTGGAAAAGTCCCCGCTGGCCAGGATGGGGGTCGGTGGGTGCTTAGCCCTGCCCTGGAGGTGCCTGGTCGTCCTCTGTCTCAGGCTGCTCTTCCTTG
>NW_010215128.1:0-290 GCF_000695765.1 Mesitornis unicolor
CCCTGCACACACGTGTTCCATGTTCTCACACGTGTGTCCTGTGATGTGATGTGTCTGTGTCTCTGCACATGTGTTCCATGTTCTCACACGTGTTCTCTGATGTGCTGTGTGTCTGTGTCCCTGCACATGCGTGTTCCATGTTCTCACACGCGTGTTCTGTGTTGTGATGTGTCCGTGTCCCTGCACGTGTGTTCTGTGCTGTGTGTCCATGTCTCTGCACACGTGTTCTGTGTTCTCACACGTGTGTTCTGTGATGTGATGTGTCCGTGTCCCTGCACACGTGTTCCATG
>NW_010215129.1:0-290 GCF_000695765.1 Mesitornis unicolor
GCCCCACGGTGTCCCCATCACCGGGGGGGTCCCCACGGTGTCCCCTCGTCACCCCCACGCCCTCCCTGGGGGGTCCGTGTCCCTTGGGGGGGTCCCCGTGGGTGTCCCCATCACCGGGGGGGTCCCTGTGGTGTCCCCACACCCTCCCTGGGGGGTCCCTGTTTTGGGGGGTCCCCATG
This sequence comes from Mesitornis unicolor, assembly GCF_000695765.1. NCBI lineage: Eukaryota > Metazoa > Chordata > Aves > Mesitornithiformes > Mesitornithidae > Mesitornis > Mesitornis unicolor. Next base: position 180 of record NW_010215129.1, read on the forward strand.
GGTGTCCCTGTGTCCCCTGGGGGGGGTCCCTGTGGTGTCCCCATCACTCGGGGGGGGTCCCCACGTTGTCCCTGTACCCTCCTCATGATGTCCCCATGGTGTCCCCATCAC
>NW_010215130.1:0-289 GCF_000695765.1 Mesitornis unicolor
GAGTCAGTATCCTGGTAATGCTGTTCATCCTGGTCCTCACTAGAGATGAAAAAATGAAGATTATCATTTCCATCTCTAATAAAAACATAGCAGAGGGAGCAACCCGCATCATGTAGAGCTCCAGATCTACCCTCTGCCAGCACTGAACTCTGACACCTCACAGACATGCCCTCAGACACGCCAGGTTTAAAGGGGTCTCTCAGCTTTAGATTCCGTGCGCACGCTAGAAATTTTTATGCTGCCAAGAGCAGGGCAAGGAGCATTTGTCTCGATTTCTGCTCCCTTCTGC
>NW_010215131.1:0-287 GCF_000695765.1 Mesitornis unicolor
GTACAAAGAAAGGAACAAAATGCAGAAATTATCTAAGGTTTACTATAGTTCAGTATAGAAATCACCCTTCAGATAATTAGACTGAATAATTGTTGTGAACTGAAACTTCTCTTGACAAGAATTTAGAAATTAAATATTTATTTAATTAAAACTATGCACATTTCTTGAAAAATCGGTGGAGGTTAATAACTTTCCTGTTGTTATTAAAGCCACATAGTAATAATTGGGGCAACAATTTACTGACAAACTTGATCACTATATTAGATATCTGGCATGTGAGGTTTTTG
>NW_010215132.1:0-290 GCF_000695765.1 Mesitornis unicolor
GGATTCAGTGAAAGCAATGTACTTCAGAAAATGCACACTGCAATCATTATTTCAGAGTCACACGGTTTTGTAATCCCTTTTTCTCTACTATATAAAGTAAAATTACATACAGTTTTGTCACCAGTTATTTGTGTCCTTCATTACCACCCTCATATTAGTGCAGAGCAGGCCTAACACTACACCTAGGAAGGTGGCTGCAGAAACACTCAGAAGAGCAAGAGGTATTACATCTGAAACACTAGCAACATTATACCAACATATGAATATTACGACAAACTATCCTTCATCTC
>NW_010215133.1:0-290 GCF_000695765.1 Mesitornis unicolor
GGGGTCCTGTTGGTGTCACTCTATGGCAGCTGTGAGCTGGGTGTTCCCAGGACGGCCGAAAGTCGCTGCTTGGGGCAGTTGAGCCAGCAAGGAGTGACCCCCATCTCCTCCTCTTGCAGAAAGCGCCACTCAGAGCAGCCTCAGTTAACCAGGCTTAGCACTGTGCCAAAATAAAACTGAGTGGACAGTGAGACGTGGCCAGGTGAGTGCAGGAGATGGTCCTTCATCTTCCTTTCCTCAAGGTGGTGTCATCTGAAGCAATAGAAACCCATCACCCGTGGTCAGCAAAG
>NW_010215134.1:0-290 GCF_000695765.1 Mesitornis unicolor
AGAGCCCAGGTGGGTTTAGTTGTTCAATTGCTCTTGCTGTCCTTGCCATGGGGCAAGTAACATGCTCCCAGGTGCTTCGGAAGTCTTGGCCAGTGGCTGAAATAAGGCCATTCTGCAGTGGCATCAGATATGACCACCCTGACCGTACAAGCAGAAGCCATTCCCTACTTGACTTATTGCTCTGGTCTTTGTATTTCAGAACTATGGTGGTCTAGAGGCAAAACAGAGCACGTATAAAGCAGCGTAGACATGTAAGGGTGTGAATTTCTCTCAGATGCAACACAAAGGTC
>NW_010215135.1:0-290 GCF_000695765.1 Mesitornis unicolor
TCACGAAAACAGGGAGGGCCAACGGAAAGTGCTTTCTCTTTGGAGAACCCGGCCCCTTTCACGTTCCCGCCCCGCCCGCCGCGGCCTCGGGGCGAGCGCCCACATCCGTGCGCCAGCTCCGGTAGCGACGCCTCCACCTCAGCCCAGCCTCGGCGCCGGGCTCCCGCAGTGGGGAGGTGCTCCGCGCCTCCTTCGTCCTCCTCTTGCCGCCGCCAGCCAGGAAAAGGAGCTCCCGGAGAACAGGTTTCTGCCTTCCGTTTGTGTATGTGGTGGTGGTGGTGGTGGTGGTG
>NW_010215136.1:0-290 GCF_000695765.1 Mesitornis unicolor
CGGGCCACAGCAGGGCTGGCAGCAGGGGGGGCAGCAGGGCCGGCAGCAGGGCTGGCACTGATCGGTGCAGGACATGTTTCTGGGCAAGAGGTTCACCTGGGAGACAGGGCAGGGGGAAGCAGAGAAAAGAGCGTCACATGCGGAGCAGCACTGCACCAAAGCACAGTGGAGCCAAGGCACCTCCTGGCTCTCCGTACGCTGCCCAGCTCAAAGCCCAGGACCCTCCTGAAATGAGTCCCAGCCGCTCTCCACGGCGTGCCTTCCCTCCCCTGTCCTATCCCATGAGAAGC
>NW_010215137.1:0-290 GCF_000695765.1 Mesitornis unicolor
GCCAGTCTCCACGGCCGGGCCAGGCCGCGCTGCCCGTTCCCCCCCTTTCCTTCGCCAGGGCCGTTTGGCCCAAGAGGGAAAACTGCCGAGGTGTTTTCTCCTCTGGGCCCGCCGGTCGCCCCCGGGGCCCATCTGGTCGCGCCCGGCTTGGGAGGGGAAAGGGGCTCTGGGTTCAAGGTGTTTCCGAAATGCCGATGTACCAGGGGTAGAGCTTGGCTGGGGGCGATGGTTTGTAAAGGGAGGTAACGAGCCCTCCCTCCACCTCATTGAATGCTGAATCAACTGACAGT
>NW_010215138.1:0-290 GCF_000695765.1 Mesitornis unicolor
GGCAGGGTTGGGCTCCTGCCCCAAGGGGCACCCTCCACGCTCCTTCTGCCACAGGCTTGCTGGCAAACCTGCATTTTTGCCCTGGCCTCTTGCCCGCACACACTTCCTGTACCTGCAGAGGGAAGGTTTGGCTTGGTTCTTTCTCTGTGTCGTATCTGAATGTCCCGAGCAGAGTTTCCTCCTCTCCTTCCTCATGCACTCCCTTGGAGATAAAGCAGAAGGGAGCAGGTCAGGCCCAACTCAGACATGAGGAAACTCACGTGCTGGATCCAGGCCCACACCCTCCCCCT
>NW_010215139.1:0-291 GCF_000695765.1 Mesitornis unicolor
TAATTTTCATTATAGTCAACTTTTCATTGTCCTGTTTACAAGTTTGGTGTTTCCCTCACCTTTTTTCTTGCCCGGAAAGGGAATAATGTGCCCGTTTCTTGCCTAGGGAAGGGCCAAGGTTTGCCCCGGGTCTTGGCCCAAGAAAGGGCCAAGATTTGCCCCCTTTTTCCCTCGTCCCAGGAAAACGGCAAAGATTTGTCCCCTTTCATCTCCTCGCCTTCAGGAAAAGGACCAAGATTTGCCCCCTTTTTCCCCTCGCCCCCCCGGGAAAGGGCCAAGATTTGCCCCCTT
>NW_010215140.1:0-291 GCF_000695765.1 Mesitornis unicolor
CAGCCCTCTGGCGTGTCAGCCACTGCTCCCAAATTTGTTCAATTTCCCAAATTCCCAATTTTTTTCAATTTTTGGGAACGTTTCAGCCGTTTTCTGTGGAAAAAAATGGGATTTTTCGGGGTTATTTTCACCTGGCAGCTTCATCGTTGCGGGCGCTGGCGACGGGGGCTGCGAGTTATTGGAGCGTGAGCAGCTCTGACTCATTAAGGGCCTCATTTAATGAGCGTTTTCGTGTGGATTTAATCATGCCGGGCACCTTTTCCTGGGCTTTTCCCACATTTGAGGGCACTT
>NW_010215141.1:0-291 GCF_000695765.1 Mesitornis unicolor
GGGACTCCCCCTGCAAGCGTTGGCTGGCCTGGCTGGAAGTAGAGGGCCCTGGCACAGCCTCCCCTGGATCCTCCTGCAGCTCCTCTCGCTCCCCATCGGTGGGAACAGGGGCGCTGGGGATGCTGCTGGGACTCCCCTGAAGGGCTGGGCCGGGGGCAGGACGCCTCCCTTGGGAAGCTGTGGGGCCGGGAGCAGCCTCGGCCCTGCTCTCCCACCCCCTGGCAGCACCACCAGCCTGGAGGGCCATCAGGCGCTGGGCTTCTTCTCTGCAGAGGCGCACGGTGGTGTCAA
>NW_010215142.1:0-289 GCF_000695765.1 Mesitornis unicolor
ATATCAAAAATGGGATCTGGCTTCTATTAGTTGAATCTGTAATTGGCAAAGTCCCCTGATTTTGCTCAGGCTTGTCCAAAAACCTAGCTTAATTATCATCATCAATAAAAAGCTAAAGGCATTTTATCTACAAGGTAGTGAATGCCTCCTCTCAAGAGAGGGAGTTCCATGATAAGAACTAATCTGAAAAAACCTTAGGAATGCAAACTATTTTCTCAGTTGTAAAAACAAGAAAGAATTACACAAACACAAGTTAAAACAACTACTGGTAACCTCGAGCTTCTCCTGC
>NW_010215143.1:0-291 GCF_000695765.1 Mesitornis unicolor
ATGGGTGTCAATGGGTGCTGACGGGTGTCAAGGGGTTCTGGTGGGTGTCAACAGGTTCCAATGGGTTCTGATGGGTTCTTATGGGTTGTGCTGGGTGTCAGTGGGTGCTGATGGGTGTCAATGGGTGCTGACGGGTGGCGCCGGGCGCAGCTGGGTGTCAGTGGGTTCTGATGGGTTCCATTGTGTGTCGATGGGTGCTGCTGGGTGTCAATGGGTTCCGATGGGTGCTGACGGGTGTTGATGGGTTCCAATGGGTGTTGATGGGTTCTGATGGGTGTCGATGGGTTCTGA
>NW_010215144.1:0-289 GCF_000695765.1 Mesitornis unicolor
CCTGCACTGACCTTTTCCAGTGCCCCGATGGCTCCCCAGTGTTCGTAGTCCTCTTTGATGATCTCGGACACTTTTGACTCACTTGTACCTTGGCTCTTCCCTGATAAGAAAAGGTTAGCCAAGATCCAAACGTGAGTTCATGGCAGATTTGCAAGAATATCTTTGACTCTCCTCCTGCTTCAACTCCTGCAGCCTGGGAGGAGATTAAGAGATAACACAGAGGAGCAGAGGCAAAGCCTGGAGATAGCAGGACTTGTCTGCACCCCTGCCCTGTGCAGGATGTCCATGT
>NW_010215145.1:0-291 GCF_000695765.1 Mesitornis unicolor
AGTTTAAGGTGAAAAACACAATTTATCCCAAGATTCCAGAAAGATCGAGATCCCAAGCTTGAATCTTATCCTAAAATGTTGCTAAGGCTTCATAGCACACTACAGTCCTTCATGAATAATGCTACAAATTCAAGGTTTATGATCAAGCAGGGTTTACAGTCTTGCCAAACACTGAAGCTGACATATATTCATAAGCAAAGCTGTACAGGTGGCTCAGCCAATTCCAGCCAGTGAAACCTTGTGCTTGGTCTGGGAACTTGGTTTTTCTTCATTTCTGGATCTTTACTTAAA
>NW_010215146.1:0-291 GCF_000695765.1 Mesitornis unicolor
ATGACCTAGAAAACCCTAAAATCCCAAAAAATCCACCCAAAAACCCTCAAAATCCACCTGGAAAACCCCAAAATCCACCCAGAGACCCCCAAAACCACCCCAAAACCCATCCAAAAACCCCCAAAACCCCCCCACAGGGGCACCCATGGGACCCCAGGGACAGCGCGGAGCCCCCCCTGCGTCCCCACAAAGATGTTGGGGCGGATGCTGCCGGGGCAGGAGGAGGAGATGGGAGGGGGGTCAGTGGTGGGGTACCCCCAAAAAATCCCCAAAAATCCACCCAAAAACCCC
>NW_010215147.1:0-290 GCF_000695765.1 Mesitornis unicolor
AGGGAAACTGCAGCTGTGGGCAGACCAATTTTAAACTTCTGAGGACTTATTCTCCTGTTGAAAGGGCGCCACGTGGAAGCAGAGAGGGGCTGGGCGGAGTCCTCCTTACCCTGAAGGGCTACATGGCAAGAAATGGACTGTAACCCCAGCTCCCTTCCCCTGCGCCTCAAAGCAAAGGTGAGGGAGAGGTGAAGAAAGCAGGAACAAAATCTGAGCCCAGACAGAACAGAGGGATGGGGGGAAGTTGTTCTGACTTTATGATCTGGTTGTCTCTCCCATTGTTCTACTCT
>NW_010215148.1:0-290 GCF_000695765.1 Mesitornis unicolor
AAACATTTTGCTACACAGTAATGAAAACCAAACCAACATTGGAGGAGACAGGAGAGCAGCTACTAGGTGGAAAGAGCATCTAGGGACCAGACTAAATTCTTTAAAAATGACTGCAGGTTTAAAGCGTCCAGTTTGCAGTAACTAATAAGCTAGGGCATTAATAGGGTTGAAGAATACATTTAATCAGGAATTAACTCCTCTAAAGTTTTACCAGGATCAGAAGTTTACTGGTCTGGAATAAACAATTTCTGGTTAGGATATTTTATTGTTTTATTCATGTTGCAGTATTT
>NW_010215149.1:0-291 GCF_000695765.1 Mesitornis unicolor
GTATTTCTGCCCGTGTCCCTCAGACATTCTGTGGTAGATGGAAAGAGAGTACAGACATTTCTCCTGACTCAGGACACTGATGTCTGCGGGGTTTTGGTGTCAGTTTGTCTCTCCTCACCCCCCTGCCTACCTGCTGCCTCTTTTCATACCTTGGTAAAGGAAAACACCGTGCAGTTAATTTAACAAACCCTTTCAAAGAGGAAGCAAGCGGGACACAGCAGGGTGAGGAAAACAGAAAACCACTGCCTTGTGATTAGTGCAGCAAAATGCACTGGAGTCTGATTTTTGAGG
>NW_010215150.1:0-290 GCF_000695765.1 Mesitornis unicolor
CCTCCCAGCTGGTGAGAGGTCAGGCGTCGTCATTGCAGCCATCAGGGCACTGAGAGACTCCAGTGTCTGCCAGAAGTCAGCAGCAACCAGCATGCTAGAAGTGATCACGGGAGAGCCTGAACGCTGGCTGGCGGATGTGAGTGCCCCGTGACTGGTTTGCCATGCCCTTCAGCCCTCTCAGGCTGCCTTCTCCCCCTCTCTCCATCCCTCCCTCCCAAACCCAGGGCTGTTGGGCACCTGAAGGCAGCAGAGCGGGATGGGGCTGGCAGCTGAGGAAATGGCTGCACTCC
>NW_010215151.1:0-291 GCF_000695765.1 Mesitornis unicolor
ATGCTAAGTTTCCTTTATAGACCATGACAGAGAAAAAGGGAGTTTTTTAAGTGGCATTTGTCAGGTCTGTTTTGGACATCGCCCTGAGGATGAAGTGGCTTGTGCTCTGTCTTGCTGTGGAAGGAGCAGCAGGTGAAGAGCTCAGCTCGGCTGCTTCATCGCTGTAAAAATTTGCATGTGGCCCACTGAGTCCTGCCCCTGGTATGTGTTGACAAGTGCTCCTGTTTCAGCTGTGTCACCTCAGTCCCCTTACATGCAGCAGCAGGCATTGGCAAGCTGTTGTGGTAAGCA
>NW_010215152.1:0-290 GCF_000695765.1 Mesitornis unicolor
GGCTTGTGCCCTCCGTCGCTGGGACGAGTGGCTGAATTTTCGGGCATAGCAATGGTAATATGGGAGAGGAAGGAGTTGTTTTTACTGAGACGCTGGAGTCTTGTGTTCCCTGAGCCTTGGTGAGCACTGGTCCTTGGTGGGAAGGCTCTCCCGCAGCTCACGCCTTGCTGGGGCCATTGGGAGGCTCCTTGCAAGCCTCCTGGGGCAAAGGTGCCCATTAGCCAGCTTTGGGACAGGGCATGGTGCTCTGCCTGGGCGCTCAGCAGCCTCTGCAATGCTGAGACTCAGGG
>NW_010215153.1:0-291 GCF_000695765.1 Mesitornis unicolor
CTCATTTCCAGCTACCGCTTGCTTTTTATAGGAGAAGAATTGGAGGGATGGGGAGGATCGAGAGACGAGAGGGCTTAAATCAAATAATTCTTTAAAGGGAAACCAGCAGCTCCGCAGGTTAAATGCACTCTTGGGCAGCGAAGGAGGTGAGGAAAGAGAGAAAAAGGATCCAGATGTGGCAGGGAGGGTCCAGGACTTCAAAGCATCCTCAGAATCCACGGGGGAAAGGCGGGTCCAGCTCAGCCTCAGGCAGAGGGCACTCAAGTCTCTGGATTTCTCTCTTCCCATTTC
>NW_010215154.1:0-291 GCF_000695765.1 Mesitornis unicolor
AGTTTCAGAAGTTTTTATGGATTGCAAAATTATTTTCCAGCCCTGGCACTGCTGTTTGCACAAGCCCTCGTAAGGTCGATAGTTCCCCGGTGCCACGCACTTGGCCATATCAAAGGCAGAAGAAGAAAGTTTGATAAAGGCAGCCCGCCCTGTGCTTCTTTATCAGCGCAGGAGTGAACACTGTGGATGCACAGCTAAAATTACAGAACATTTATACATAGTCCAGCTAAGTGCCACCAGTCAGTTGGATTTTGGGGAAACATCTTAAATTTGTTTTACCACGTTATACAG
>NW_010215155.1:0-291 GCF_000695765.1 Mesitornis unicolor
ACCATAAACAGTTACAAAACTTAATATGCAATGTAGGCATTGCAAATCCATATGCACTGTAATTTTAGCATCATTTAACTGCCCCTTGTTACATGCTGTTTTTCCAGCCTATTTTGCATGTGTTAAGGTGGCTGCTATTTTCAAACAAATCCATCAAACTTGAAGGTTTACCAGAGACTTGACCGTGTTATGCGATAATAATGAGACAGACGAAGTGTTAGCAAGGCAAAACTAGAAGAATTTGTCATGCTGTATGGAAAAAGAAGTGAAATTCTGCAGCTGATATTTCTG
>NW_010215156.1:0-291 GCF_000695765.1 Mesitornis unicolor
CCCAAATGTGCAGGGGGTGATGCAGCCGTGGTCCCTGTCCCAAATGGGCAGGGGGTGACACATCCTTGTCCCCTGTCCCCAAATGTGTAGGGAGTGACCTTGTCCCCTGTCCTAAATGCACAAGGGTGACACTTCCATGTCCCCAATGTGCAGGGGGTGGCACATCCATGTCCCTTGTCCTAAATGTGCAGGGGGTGACGCAGCCGTGGTCCCTGTCCCAAATGTGCAGGGGGTGACACATCCATGTCCCATGTCCCAAATGCAGGGACACCCCCAAAACTGCAGGGACAC
>NW_010215157.1:0-291 GCF_000695765.1 Mesitornis unicolor
AATGGTATCCACCTCATGCCGTGCTCCACTTGTGCTTTTCCAAAGCAAGGCTAAGGAGAATCTTCCTTTTGATTAAATCTGAAAGAGCCTTTATTAATAGCATTTTGGTAAAAACTTAGTTTTCCATTTCCTATGTAAAATGTCTTTTCTGAGGTTCTAAATATGGAGATAGGAAAGAAAAGTAATTTAAATGCTTTGCATGATATTTTGGAGAAACTTATCATGTTCCTTGTAACCCATCCTCTTGCCAAAGTCTTGAATGTGAAACCTGGGCCTAACTGCAGTTTTCCT
>NW_010215158.1:0-291 GCF_000695765.1 Mesitornis unicolor
CACCAGACTAATAATGCTTGGGTTGCTGTTTACTTGTATTTCTTAACTAACTGCAATTTCAGATTTTAGGGTGGTTGTTTTCCTGCAGAAGGGAATTTTATAAGAGGTCTTGACTGTATGGATTCCTTAATCTCAGACTATACATGCATTGTTGCAGCAGGCTTTCAGGGCACTTATAGGTCGCTCTATTCTATCCAACTTCTAATTTTCACAAGACTTGTAGTAGCTTAATTATCTTCTTGTTCCCCCATTTCTGTCACATTAGCTTGAAATCAGACAATGAGTTCAAAA
>NW_010215159.1:0-291 GCF_000695765.1 Mesitornis unicolor
CTATTTGCAAGCATAATATTGATTAACCTACCTGTGAGCCTGCTGAGAGAAGTATATTCATGTTATTGCAGTGTCTTCCATATGCTGTACAGATAATGGCTTATATTTGTTTTGCATTTTGAGTGCACAGTGTTTGTACACAATGATATATGCATAAATACTAGCTTTAAGTTCTAATTCCCTCTTGGCACAATGATAAGTACTCAATCAGAGATATTTAACAAGGAGTCGTATTAGCTTCAGGCTTGATGGTATACATTGCTTAATGTGGGGAATGAATAATTGTAACTT
>NW_010215160.1:0-290 GCF_000695765.1 Mesitornis unicolor
TACTGTTCTCTTGGTTTCTTTTGTCTGCCTTCTGAAATGGCTTATAGAGCTTTGGTGTAGTTGCCTGTAATTGTTCACTTTCTCTTTTCAATTTTAGAACAGCACTATTACATGGATGCATAGTTTTTTGCTTGTCTCACTTCAGGCTGCATCTGGGAAGAAGTAATTTTTTTTTTTCATTTAATTTTGCATATTTCGTGGGTTTGCTGGTGTAACTAGACATGTGGTATTTCAGTCCTTTTCATGAACCCTTAGTGCATGCAGCAGATCTTTCTTTCAGAAACAAATTG
>NW_010215161.1:0-291 GCF_000695765.1 Mesitornis unicolor
TTTTTGAGTGGAGTTTTTGGGATTTTGGGCTTTTCTAGGTGGATTTTGGGGGTTTTTAGGTGGCTTTTTTTGGATTTTGGGGTTTTCTAGGTTGATTTTTTGGGGTTTTGGGCTTTTCTAGGTCAATTTTTGGGGGTTTTGGGTGAATTTTTTTGCATTTTAGGGTTTTCTAGGTCTATTTTTGGGGTTTTTGGGTGGATTTGTTTGGGATTTTGGGGGTTTCTAGGTCAATTTTTGGTGTTTTTGGGTGGATTTTTGGGGTCTTTGCATGGATTTTTTGGGATTTTGGGC
>NW_010215162.1:0-291 GCF_000695765.1 Mesitornis unicolor
GCTGCTGCGAGGGCAGCATCTCCCGGCCCCAGCTGGGCTCAGCTCTGCTGCAGGAAGCCCAAAGCCCCGGGAGCTCTGGCGCAGGCAGCAGCTCACTGGGATTTGAGGCTGCTCAGCTTGTGGCTGGGGGGAATCCTCAGGAGACAGGGGCAGCTGTTCCTCTGTTCTGCACTAGGGGAAAAAAAGAAAGAATAGGAATGGTTTGGTTTTTCCAAGCAATTCTTTTTCCCTTTTCCTTCCTCCCCACAGATTTTCCTTTTCAGGGAAAAATGACTCATTTTTCTGCTGAAC
>NW_010215163.1:0-291 GCF_000695765.1 Mesitornis unicolor
TTCCAATCCCTAGTGTTCTGTGATTCTGTGAAAAGCCCACCAAAATCTAACTTTCTTAAAAGATGTACACATAAAATCCAGTATGTGCAGAGGTCTTTACACATCTGAACAAACATTTTAACCTGCAGTTAGTAGAGACAAAATAAGACCTTCCTGGTAAATCACCAAATTCCTACAGCATCAGTTTACAGAAACATGTCTCTCTGCTTCACCAGGAACTTCTCAAAAAAAGCCATTAGAAGAGCTTTCCTTAGAAGAAAGGGTAGTGAGGTAGACTACAAACTGGCTGAA
>NW_010215164.1:0-291 GCF_000695765.1 Mesitornis unicolor
TCTCCATGCTTCCGTTAAAAACTGTTGTGCAAGCTGAACAGTAAATTGCGTTGCTGTGTGTTTATAATGCATTAAGGTTTTTACTAATCTATTGTGCAAAACCTTTCACGCTGTCTTAGCTGGATTTCCTCTGGTCTCATCTATTGCAGCCCTCCAGAAAGAGTGCTTTATCCAGAGAAAAAGCCATTTATCCCATTCCGTGATCATCTGTTTACTTACAATAGGTAAAACAAAAGGCTAAATCTGTTCCCAGAATTCTTTTGTGCATTTTTTTGAACATACCTGTGTTAA
>NW_010215165.1:0-289 GCF_000695765.1 Mesitornis unicolor
TAATCAGTTTCACTGCTGCATTCTAAAACCCTGCTTTAGGTACAGTCTTCTATGGCATTGAAAGAGAAAAAACTAGATTGTAAACTGGTGGTGGACCAGTCTCATCTACACAGAGGGGAAACTGCCATTAAACAAACCCACTACGCACAAAACCCAGCACAATCCAAAAGCAAAAAATGGCACAAATGGATGGCATTCTAAACTTCATTCCAAGTGATCCAGATTTGTTTCTTTTGCATACGTCTCCACTGATTCTTTTTTGTTTAACAGAAGCTGCTTGTAGAACTAG
>NW_010215166.1:0-291 GCF_000695765.1 Mesitornis unicolor
GTTTCCTCCCAATCAATAATCTGGCTGGCAGGGCAGGGCTTTGAAGCAGTCCAGAAAACAGAGCTCTCTCCCTGCACAGTCACTGCTGTTTCTCCCTGGGAAGGTGACAGGCTGGGAAACTCCAGGCGCAGGCAGGGGAAGGATTTTTCTTCCCCTATGTCTAAAGCCGGCTCTCCTGGAAGAGCTCTTGCTTCAGGAAAAGATAACGCAGGGTGAGAAAGGGCTTTTTGTGGCATGTGCAAAACCAATATTGAAGTCCCATCCGAAGGTCCCACAGCTGATTTCTCTTTC
>NW_010215167.1:0-291 GCF_000695765.1 Mesitornis unicolor
AAAAAAAAAAATAAAAAGAAAAAAGGACTAGGAAAACACTAACTTCTTAGCCATGCAGGCCTGATTTTATACTACAAATCTACAGAACTGCATTCAGAAGGTAGAACCATAAAAACTAAGGGAAGGATTATGATGCTCAGAAAAATTCAAAGAGAAATACTAATATAGCCAAGAAGGGGCATGCTCAGACGTTCTCCATCTGACAAATGTTCAGACAACGCAGAACCTAGAATGTCTCTGGCTATGCTACAGTTGTAAGAGATATTCCTCTAGATACCAAAGTGAAATTCA
>NW_010215168.1:0-291 GCF_000695765.1 Mesitornis unicolor
GTTCAAAGCTTGCAGCAGTCCCAGCCAGCTGGCCCAACAGCACTCCCAAGTACTCCAGTTAACTGCTTGCAAAGAGATCAGATTTTCTACATCCACATGTGAGCTAAGAAGTCTGCATGCTAACAACTTCTTACTCTGGAGGACTGTGTCTCTCTGTAGAGCTAGCCAGAGACTAAAGAAGCATGACTATGAGATGAGAAAGTGGAGAAACAAGAAGGAAATCATAGGGAACCTTAAGGGGCGTTACTATTTCACCTTCCTCCTCTGACCTGCATCTTTTACCTGTGCCTG
>NW_010215169.1:0-291 GCF_000695765.1 Mesitornis unicolor
GGCTCTGTTTCGGAGCAGTTTTAGGCCCCTTCCTCACCCCAAAGCCGGGTGTTGTGTGCAGGAACCCCCTGGGCTGCCGGGAGTTCCCACTGAGCTGCAGAGTTTGTTTGTGTGGTTTCCCCTCTGGTTGGTGTTCTCCTGAGATGGGCTGAACCGTGACAGACCCAGACACCGCGGGAACGCAGCGTTTCCTACACGAATCCCCAGCAGCCGCCCCTGGAGCGGGGTGAGGGCTGGGGGCGGCTGTGCGGGTGCTGACGGGTGCCCACGGGCTGGACACTGGAGATCTCC
>NW_010215170.1:0-290 GCF_000695765.1 Mesitornis unicolor
CGGGGGGCTTTTCCCTGAACCCCCTCGGGAACCGCCGGCCGAGGAAGCGCAGACCCTCACGGGCGCCGGGGGCTGCCGGGCCGACCGCCCCCTCCTCCGCCTCCTTCTCCTCCTCCTCCACCTCCCCCTCCCCGCGGAGCTTCAGCAGTTGTCTCTCTTTCCACGTAACCCCTCAGCCAGACCAACTCGCAACGCAAAAGTCACGCCCAGCTGCATCTCCGCCAAGAACAGAAGTCATATACCTTGACTGTGTGGGTTACGCTCACTGTTCAGTAAACATTTCTCTTCAT
>NW_010215171.1:0-291 GCF_000695765.1 Mesitornis unicolor
ACACAGCAGCATTGGTAAACACTTTTCTTGACCAGTCTCTTTTCTGACTGACAGAGGACAGCTGGCACAAATAGCCAGATGCTGCAGGATCTCTGTCCCAGTTGTGTTCAGTCACAACTAAACACTCACTGTACAGCCACTGGGTCCCAGCAGTGCCCCAGCCAGTAGCTGTCTCTTGTCCACGAGGATGCTGCAAGGCCTGCCTGGCAGAACTGGTGGCTTGCTGTCACTTACGACCTTCTCCGGACTCACTTGGTTATCAGCGATCAGCCCCTGCCCTTCCTGAGGCCT
>NW_010215172.1:0-291 GCF_000695765.1 Mesitornis unicolor
ATGTGAACCTCATGAGGTTCAACATGGCCAAATGCAAGGTCCTACACCTCAGTAGGGGCAACCTCCTGGTATCAAAATAAGCTGAGTGATGAAGGCATTGAGAGCAGTCCTAGGAGAGGAACTTGGGGTTACTGGCAGATGAAAAGCTGTAAAGGAAACACCAAAAAGAAAGCCAACCCTATCCTGGACTGCATCAAAAGAAGCGTCAAGGGAGGTGCCACTCTACTCTGCTCTGGTGAGACTCTGTCTGGAGTAATACATCTAGCTCTGGAGTCCTCAGCACAGGAAAGA
>NW_010215173.1:0-291 GCF_000695765.1 Mesitornis unicolor
GAAAATCATGTTACCAAGAGTTACAAATTGTGACCCTTAAAGACCCCCTCACTTCAATTCTGGCTTTCTCCATTTAGGCAAAAGTGAGCTTTAATTCTCTTGTCTGCAGCTGTTGAGTCTAAAATAACGTCGAGTATGTGGGTCTAGAACTTTGTGAAGAGAGAAGTTATTGCTAGTACTTGTTTCTACCAAAAAAATTCTGGTTGAAATTTTAGGCAGCATCTGCCTTGTGTCCCCCAGGCTATTGTCTGTTCTCGAACAGATCCACGTGTTCACTAACTGAAATGTACA
>NW_010215174.1:0-292 GCF_000695765.1 Mesitornis unicolor
GTAGGACACTAATGGACTCTTTCTGGACCTGCCACATCTGTTAGGTAAGCCTTGTAAGACCCACTCAGGCCTTTGTATTGCTGTCTGACACCTTATTAGCCTAGAGAAGAAATATGGGATGGCTCTCCAGGCAAGGGAATTTAAGATTAATAATGAGTTTTGTTAAAGGTATTCTTTTTTCTCTCATACATATTTTTCTTCATTCATATAGTAAGAGCAATAGGAAATTGACAAAACTACAATTCTATTCTCCTGCAAAAAAATTAAAAGCAAAGACTAGATCTGTACACTT
>NW_010215175.1:0-291 GCF_000695765.1 Mesitornis unicolor
GCGTGCCGCGCGGCAAGCCCCGCCCCCGCCGCCAGCCAATCCAGAGCGCGGCCGCTGACGCCGGGTCGTCATCGCGGACGTGACGTCACCGGGGGGCGCCTTCTGCATCGCGGTGGGAGCGGAGTCACGGGAGGGAGGAAGAGGCGGCGGCACCTGATCCGCCGCTAGGGGGCGCTGTGGGGAGCCCGCCCTCAGCCCGTGTCCTCAGCCCACCCCGCCTTCCCCTGCCCGCTGCTGCCTTCACCCCCCGTCCACCTCTGGGACCCCCGAAACGGGCAGCCCGGCCCGGCC
>NW_010215176.1:0-291 GCF_000695765.1 Mesitornis unicolor
GGTGCTGGGCAGCCGGCCAAGGCCAGCTGGCAAGGAGGGAGGTCTGGGCAAGGTGCTGCCAATCCCCGGGGAGGGGGACAACCCTCTGGGCCCAGTCCCTAGCACTGCCCCTCGAGAAAAGGAGATGAGGAGGAGGAGGAGGAGGAAGCTGACAAATGAGTGTGGCATCTTCCAGTGCAGAGATTAATGGCCAACATTACTGCACTGGTGGAGGGGGATCAGAGCCAGAATGGGGGGATGGCGAATGGTGGTTCCTGTGGCTGTCTCTTCTCCCTGGTAGCTAGTGATAGG
>NW_010215177.1:0-292 GCF_000695765.1 Mesitornis unicolor
TGCCCCTTCTTTCTGGGCAAGACACTGGCTGATGAGGCCACACTGCCCACCAGATAAAGGACCTGTGCAAGTGGGAGTGGTTACGGTCCCCAGCATTTCTCAAGTCACCCCCGATCACGACAAACTTCCTTCTCCCGCAAGTGGGAGGAAGAGGTATCGCTTAAATGCTTCGTGCAGAGAAGTCTCCCAACATAGAGAAATAAATCATTTTAGCTCTACAGTTCTTCACATTTCTTGCTAATTCTTTGTCATCTTGTTTGCAAAGTCTATAAAATGAGAAATAAAGCATCAT
>NW_010215178.1:0-292 GCF_000695765.1 Mesitornis unicolor
GTGCAGAAATTAAGTAGGGTTTATATCTCACTAGGGTATTTAACTTACCAAGCATTTGAAAGCTGGAACAGCTTTGGGTCTGTCTCAGGAAATATTTGAAAAACAAATGAGACCGACAATGTGTCTATTTAGCTGCTAGAAAACTGTTCACCCATGCCTGTTCCACATAGCCCCCTGGCTGGTGGTTACCAGAGGGCACTGGTCTCCACTGGCTGGGGTGGTGGGGTAAGTCCTGGTATCCCCAGCATGACAATTCTGTCTCCTTTCACTCTACATCTACTCTTTCAGCAAG
>NW_010215179.1:0-291 GCF_000695765.1 Mesitornis unicolor
TGGAACATACAACAAGCTTTCTTTGGTGCTCACCTGTGTCTGAAATGAGTGGTCTGTGTTCCACAATGGCCATAATTCCCTCCAAACCCCCTCATTCTTACGGTTTCACACTGTTGTTGAAAACCTGATAGGTGCTTTGCCAGTACTTGCAGTGTACATTTATCAAAAGGAAAAGCAGATTCCGCTTGCCGGCAGATCAGACCCTTCTGCCTGTTTTTGGAGGGCATATGGAAGCCTACGTTAGAAACAAGGAGCTGTGTGTTTGAGTTGGTTTTAGGGTTGCTTTTTGGA
>NW_010215180.1:0-292 GCF_000695765.1 Mesitornis unicolor
TTGGGCAAGCTGCTCCTCTCTGTGCTTGGTGATCCCACCTCTTTGTACAGTGCCACCACGTAAAATTCAGTTCCCTTGTTTTTATGCTTCTGGAATCACAAAAAGTAAAAAGATGGAGAAGGGCATCTCTTCCTTTTTTTTCTTAATTCAGTTTATTTTCTCCTTCTCTCCCTGTGTCACTGATATTTATGTTTCTAGTTTTCTTGCTTCCTTTTCTTGTTGTCTTCCCTCTCTTTTCTCTGGCTCCGTTCAGCTATTCAGAATAAACTCTGCAATGCATACCTGCATTGGT
>NW_010215181.1:0-292 GCF_000695765.1 Mesitornis unicolor
CCCTCTGCACAAGTGATGCTGCTTGCACCAAACCCATGATTCAGCTGGTTTTTTTTGAAAAGGCCATGGGTTCTTTGTGAATTATTTGTCAAGATGTTTTCATTTTTAAAGGCCACTTCCCAAAATTACCATTCTTCTCAGAGTACCCTAAAAACTATGGCATACGCAGGGATGGGCAGCGCGGCTTGTGATTAAAGCAATCAGTAACAGCACAGTATATTAACCACATACGGGTATCATCCTGCTACATGGGTGGCTGCGGCTCCTTTCAAACTCCCCATGCACTTTATAT
>NW_010215182.1:0-292 GCF_000695765.1 Mesitornis unicolor
AAATGTCCCCCCCTCAGCCAGGGGTCACTTTAATTTTGGGGAGGGGGTCACCTGTGCCACCCGGATGATGTCGGGAATATGGAGGTAGGCCTGGACGGGGGGCAGCCCCCTCCCCACCAAATAGGCCTCGTCCGCCTTCTGCCGGTGCATCTGCCCCGTGTCCTGCTCCGAGTACACGGCCACCGTGCGGATCCCCAGCTCCGTGCAGGCCCGGAACACCCGGATGGCGATTTCACCTGGGGGGGGACGTGGGGACACCGTGGGGACACGGGAATGGGGACGCCCCACAGAG
>NW_010215183.1:0-290 GCF_000695765.1 Mesitornis unicolor
CAGATGATCTTTAAAGGTCCCTTCCAACCCTTCAATATATTCTATGATACTATATGTGAATCCTCTGATATTTCTAGCATAAAATATTCAACAAGTATTGTTGTTGAAAAAGCTAGGTGTCACAAACCCCTGTGTAGCTCCTAAATAACATAGACAGTATCCTATCATCACAGCATGGTGACTACACATTCTGTCGTTGCCCATGGGCAGAAATCTCAGTTGAATTCCCTCATCTTTCTCTTCATGAAGTCGCCAAGACAAAGAATTACACATAAATCCCTGTACTCTAG
>NW_010215184.1:0-289 GCF_000695765.1 Mesitornis unicolor
TTCCTGATCTCTAAGAACCTGCCTTCTCCTCTCATCTATCGTCTGAGCCATCCATCTGCCAAACCCTCCTTGGTGCATTCCCCCTCTCTTTTCCCGTGCTCTGCAGAACTACCTTGGACCTGGCAAGAAGCAAGTGCTGAATGTCTATTACCTGCCCGGAGTGCCTGGAGTCTTCTGCAAGACTTTCAAGATCCAAGTGGGTCACCTGGAGCCAGAAGTGATCTCCCTGAAAGGAGAGGGGAGCTTTTCCAGGATCTACTTGGACCTGCCCAGGAACATCAGAGGTAAG
>NW_010215185.1:0-292 GCF_000695765.1 Mesitornis unicolor
ACCAGTGCTGATAAAGGCCAGGATGGTGTTGCCCTTCTTGGCCACCTGGGCACTCTGCGCTGCAGATGTTCCCTGATGTCTTTGTGCACCTCCCAGACACCTCCATCTGAACAAAGGTTTCTAATTCTGAGGTTAAACTGCTGACGAGAATGGCCACAGCACTGCCTCAAAGCTGTGGACAACAGAATAAAACACTTATCTTTAAATTAAAAAACAATACTATTAGTTTTCCAGTTGTAAGCATCACTGCTTATCACTGATTTAATCTAGGGCCTATCATATTTGCAAAAAA
>NW_010215186.1:0-292 GCF_000695765.1 Mesitornis unicolor
CGAGCGATTCTGTGATTCTGTGAAATGGAGAGACCTGGACCCAAAGATTTATTTAATTTACAATAAGAGCACAGAAAGAGCAAGGACTAGTGGCAGGAAGCTCCCTCATTACAACTGCAGCCCATAGTGACTGTCCATCCCAGGGCCTTTCCAGTATCCTCCATTTCCATGCTGAAGAGCAATAGAAATGTACTTGTTAAGTACCTCGGGACACGTTAATTTTCAAAATGCTAGGACAGAGCAGTTCAAATCTTCCAGAGTTGTAAGGGAGGGAACTGAAGTCTGAAACTTA
>NW_010215187.1:0-291 GCF_000695765.1 Mesitornis unicolor
CCCCCTGTGATTCCCTGTTCAGTTCTACAGATCTAAAGGGTCTGAAAGTTTTCTATACACATCAAAACTTTCAGCTCTTTAATCCAAGTTCAAGCTAAGCTGTTATCTTCTCACTCTATTCTCTCCTTATTCAGTCACAGCTCAGTATGTGTTCCCTTGGCAGAGTATTTCAGCAGAAGCTCCTGTCAGGTACAGTGTGTGAGACTGGAACCCCTCAATTCGGGCATAAGTTCCCCCTGCAATATGGTGTCACACGTAGGAAGGTGGTAAGGAAAGGAATCGAAGGCGGTC
>NW_010215188.1:0-292 GCF_000695765.1 Mesitornis unicolor
TTCCAGCCTTTACATCAGCTTACATTCTATCATCCAAATACAACCATTTATCAGAAAAAGATAAAATTGTGACAATATTTCTCCCTCAGGATCATTTCTCACTTACTTGAAATACTGTGGTCTGGAGACTTTGAAGTTAACTGGCTGATGTACTGCAGTTTAGGATTTGGCCCTATTGGTAATGACAAGGTGCAGTCAGTGAGGCTGCTATAAACAGAGCAGAACGATTTCAGTATGTTCCACTCCATAAATCAATCAGTAACTCTACATTTTCTCATTTCAGAATCCATTA
>NW_010215189.1:0-292 GCF_000695765.1 Mesitornis unicolor
AAAGATAACCCAGCCGTACTTCCTCTGCCTTCCCCTGCACCATGAGAGCAGCCGACACCTTTTGCGATTGTTGGCGTTTTATCGAGGGTGTTTTTCATGGTGCTAAGCGGAAGGTGAGGTGAGGGTTGGGGGGCTTTCCTTTCCCGCTTTGGCCGGAGTGCTGACTTCCGCCTTGTGCGAGGAAACCAAGCTGCAAGGACGAGAAAGCGAGCGACAAGCGACCGCCCTGGCAGTCCGCGCGGTCCCCACACCAGTACCCCACAGCCTTTGGAACCCGACGGCTGCCTCCCCG
>NW_010215190.1:0-292 GCF_000695765.1 Mesitornis unicolor
AATCGGTACTTTGGTACTGTCATACACCTTTGGTATCCTTGTTTTCTGTCTGGGGTTCTCATCTGTTTGTGGTGCAGATAATTTAACCTTCCAAATTCAGCCCAGCAGAGCACAAAGGCTATTACATGAATATTTATTCCTTATTTTCCTTTCTGATAGCTTCATCTCCAGACTGCCCTAAGCAATTTCTTAATTTCTTTGGGAAAACCAGATTGCACAGGCAGTTTGGAAAGGAGCCAGTGGTTCTGCTCTGAGAAGATGGTGCTGACAGATGAGGCTGCCTGGGCACCCT
>NW_010215191.1:0-289 GCF_000695765.1 Mesitornis unicolor
CTCAGAACTCCAAACCAAGATTGTCATTTTCCACCAAGCCTACTGTGCTCGCTTCGCGGGAGGAAAGTGATTCAGCTATTAATGTTATGAAATGGAAGACAGTCTCGACAATTTTTCTGGTGGTAGTCTTGTATTTAATAATTGGAGCAACAGTATTTAAAGCCCTGGAGCAGCCTCATGAGACCTCCCAGAGAACCACCATTGTGATTCAGAAGCGGACGTTTGTGTCTCAGCATTCCTGTGTGAATGCAACAGAGCTTGATGAACTGATTCAGGTCATCTACACCAA
>NW_010215192.1:0-292 GCF_000695765.1 Mesitornis unicolor
ATGAGAATTTGAAATGGAGAAGGTAGCTGATAAATTTTTCTTAAAGGCATGTGCAAGTCCAAACCTTTTGCACTGACTTTTCCACTGTTACTTGAATGATGCAGAGTCTGTCTCCTTTTGAACAAAAATAAAAGTAGATATCTAGGACAATGATTGAGTCAAATTCCATATGGAAGCAAACAAGGGGCAGGGGCTTATTAAACATGAAATGAGGTATTTCTACTCCTGCCTAAGGAATGGTGTAGTAAAAGTGTATCACTCTGTCTAGGTATTGAAGACAACTACAGAAGAT
>NW_010215193.1:0-292 GCF_000695765.1 Mesitornis unicolor
GTACTGGGAAGCAAGCACTTGTTACTATATGGTTTTATATGTTTGCAAATTCTCCTCCTGTCATAGGAATCAAGCCCTTTACCCTCACCACTGGGTTGAGTTGGCAGTATCCCCTTTTAGTGTTTCACCCAAATGCCACTGGGCATTTGGTGGTTTGTCTTTCAAAAAGTGCACACGGGTTGTCCCTCTGCAGGACTTGCTCAGGACTTCAGAGGATAAGCATTGTGCTCTACCATGCTTTCTACTTGAAAGCCTATTCTGACATTTGAAAGGCATCATCAGGCATGGCTGG
>NW_010215194.1:0-292 GCF_000695765.1 Mesitornis unicolor
AATTTGTGTCACTGTAAATAAAAGGCTTTCTCAGTTGCTTTGGCATATTTGAAAGTGTGCTTTTAGTATTTCCGTCTGCTTGAGAAAGGACTTCCCTTGGGGTTTATGATTGATATTTATTGTGTTTAGTGAGATATTCATTGAATTCGGTAAAACTCAGAAGAGCTTGGCAATAGGTATTCCTCAAATCTAGGGTTAAATTTTCTGTTTCCTCTTTCTTTTCTTTTTGTCTACAATTACCTGTGAAATCCACTATCAGTCTGTCTTTCTTGTGAAACACCAAATATAATCC
>NW_010215195.1:0-292 GCF_000695765.1 Mesitornis unicolor
CCCTGACCCCCATAGCAGAGGGGTCCCAGCAGAGGGGTCCCTGACCCCATAACAAAGGGGTCCTGGTACTGTCCCCCCCCCACTCGCCATGGTTCAGCCCTGACCCCCATCCCCGCAGGGGGGCGGCTCGGAGCAGGAGCGCACCAAGAAGCGGCGCCGGGGGGACCGGTACTCGGTGCAGACGTCGCTGATCGTGGCCACCCTGAAGAAGATGCTGCCCATCGGGCTCAACATGTGCTCGCCCAGCGACCAGGAGCTCATCGCGCTGGCCAAGGGCCGCTACGCCCTGGTG
>NW_010215196.1:0-292 GCF_000695765.1 Mesitornis unicolor
CAGGCCCGGGA
The DNA here is from genome assembly GCF_000695765.1 of Mesitornis unicolor. Classification (NCBI taxonomy): domain Eukaryota; kingdom Metazoa; phylum Chordata; class Aves; order Mesitornithiformes; family Mesitornithidae; genus Mesitornis; species Mesitornis unicolor. Next base: position 12 of record NW_010215196.1, read on the forward strand.
GCAGGAACCGCTCCAGCAGCCTGCGAAGAGAGCAGCGCGCACCGTCAGGCACCGAGCGCTCCCGCCGCCCCCGCCCGCGGGAACCGCGCCGGCGCGGACACGCACTTGGACTTGCCCACGGCGCTGTCGCCCAGGCAGATGGTCTTCACGGCCTCCTCGGCGCCGGACACGGTCTCATCCCGCGCCTGCTTCGTTGCCGCCGCCATGGCACCGCCTCCGCATCCCCGCTGCTACGTGGCCCTCCCGCTGGTGCTGGAGGTGAGGGCTGGGCGGGCGAGCCC
>NW_010215197.1:0-292 GCF_000695765.1 Mesitornis unicolor
TCAGGACACTGTGCATAGCTGTGCATCATGTACATTCATTTAAAAAACTATGAAATACCTGTAAGTCGCAGAACAGCCAGAAAAATTAAACACTTAGCAAATAAATAGAGAAGATTATTGGACTGCATTTCTTCCAGTCAAGTATGAATATAATTTACCCTCCAAACAGCAGAAAGCACTGGGAAGAGTATTTATTATGGACTTGGTAAGCTGTGCATGTTACTAACTGGTCTTATATTACAAAGTATAATCTCTACTAATGTAATACTGTGTTCTCTGTCTTTACTTTTTT
>NW_010215198.1:0-291 GCF_000695765.1 Mesitornis unicolor
TGAGCCTCAACTGCGAGGACGTGATGCTGCAGCTCGTGCTCAGGTACCGCCTGCCCCACGGCTGCCCCATAGCCCTGCCCCATAGCGGGAGGACCCCACTGACCCCTGCCCCACAGCTGCCCCATGGCCCTGCCCCATGGCTGCCCCATAGCAGGAGGACCTCACTGACCCCTGCCCCACAGCCCTGCCCCATGGTGGGGAGACCCCACTGATCCCTGCCCCATGGCTGCCCCATGGCCCTGCCCCATGGTGGAGGGACCTCACTGACCCCTGCCCCATAGCGGGGAAATC
>NW_010215199.1:0-291 GCF_000695765.1 Mesitornis unicolor
ACTCGCCCCATCTCTTTTGTCACTCCTGCTTCCCAAGTGTCTTTCCCATCAGCAGCTCTGAATATTTCTCGTCTTGCCTTGAGTGTCTTTTCTGTGTCTCGCACTCTACTTGCTACTTGTCAGCAAGGAGAAGAGGAGTGGCATTCGGGTTAGAGCTCTGGAAAGCTGTGCATGGGAAGGCGAGATGAGCATTTGAAATCAAACTAAAATCCCCCAGCAATATTAGCTTACTTGGGAATTCCAGTGTGGAAGATGGACTTTTCTAATCCGCCTCTTTTCCACCCTCAGTTC
>NW_010215200.1:0-292 GCF_000695765.1 Mesitornis unicolor
TACTATCAAGCTTAAGTTTCTGATAATAGTAATTAACTGCCCCCACAAAACTTGAAAAGTTTCAGTAGGGAGCAAGTTGTCGGATAGGCTGGCAGTTGTAAACTGACGCAGCTTCACAAACCCTACCTGAAGGGTGCCAGTTTATGCCTACTAAAGATCTAAGCTTTGCATAGAAGGGAAGAAAACCAAGACAGTTGTGCCTTTTTGGGGCAATGCGGCTCGATCAGGTAGTCTGTTCCTACTGGAGTTCTTATGAGGTATCCCAGTAATATTTCCAACTCTGAAAGCTTCA
>NW_010215201.1:0-291 GCF_000695765.1 Mesitornis unicolor
AAAAAACAAAACATTAAACAGTGATGAACTGCTACAGGTATTAAGCTTAATTTCTAGCTGTTTGGGAAACATATTGATGCATGAACATTGTGCGTGCATGAGGTGACACTTTAGTTTTAAGTGTCACAGCACAGCATTAAGAAATACTTGCTACCTACTTTATAGTACTTTTTAATATAAGCAATAGTTACGATTGCTGCAGTGTTTTTACATGAAGATCAGAACAAAAACAAATAGCTGTTTCTCAAGATAAACCTCCAAAAGCCAGGTTGGACAGGGCTTTGAGCAGCC
>NW_010215202.1:0-292 GCF_000695765.1 Mesitornis unicolor
AGAGCATCAGGCTTTCCTGAATTTTCTGAGAAAAGGGTCTACCCTTCCGATACCCCATCGCGATACGACAGCCGTGATGTACACTGCTCGTCCTGTTTGCTCCGTTCTCCCACCTCAAGAGTGGGCTCGAAGCAACCGCGCTGCCCTTCCAACCTGCAGCAGCTGTGCACTTTCAGTGCAAGCTTGCTGTCCACCAGGTATGACAAAAATTGCTTTTTAAACAGGTATTTCAAAGTAACACTTGCAAATCTTTTTCTAGAGTGCTCTGCCATGTGTGTGTCTCAAGTGAGAA
>NW_010215203.1:0-292 GCF_000695765.1 Mesitornis unicolor
AGGCAGCTAAGAACTGATTCTCTAGTCATTTTCAGAAACCGAAGTTTTAAAAATTTCGTCTTTGGCTTGTTATCAGAGAAGATTTAGTCTCACAGATCAGGAGATTCTGGCTTCAGTGAGTGCTAATCATCCCTGCCACTTTGCAGCTGTGTTTCTGTGCTGCTGTTTGGGAGGGCTGTTTCTTCTCATATGTTTAAGTTCACTTCATGTCTTTGCCAAATAGGGAAGTTCAGAATACACAGAGTCAGAATCATTCTTTCATTGCAAGAGGTTTTTGTACCTTTTGTTTTAG
>NW_010215204.1:0-292 GCF_000695765.1 Mesitornis unicolor
GCTTAGTGGGTTTTCTGAATTAGCAACTGTAAAGGCAGATTTCTTTTCCTTCAACTATAAATTAAAGGATGAGAATAAGAGACTGTTACCTGTTAATATCATCGTGATACAAGTTCCTGTTAAAATAATCAGCCAGGTGAGGTGCGTTGCACAGACACTGTAAGATGGAATTCATATAGCAAGTGTTCCCTAGATTACGAAGTCCTGTGAGAGCTGGTCCTGATCCCCCAAACACAGGATTAAGATTCCGAATTTGTGATGCAGAGAGTCTTGAAATTTCTGCTTTAGTGTA
>NW_010215205.1:0-292 GCF_000695765.1 Mesitornis unicolor
GTGGGCAGGGACGTGGCTCTTTGCGGTGAAGCTGTCCCAAAACGGGCGGATGTGAAATGCTGACCGAGCTCATTGGGCAACGCTTGGGCCTTGGCTTTGTCTGCTGCAAACTCGCAGGGAAGTTGAAGCAGCTCACGTGCGCTCGGCACCCCGGGAAGCTGTGGGTTTGGAACTGGTCTGCACTGGATGGGACCTTGGTGAGCTTCAACAAGGCCAGGGGCTGAGTCCTGCACTTGGGGTACAAGAACCCCATGCAGTGCGACAGGGGACGAGTGGCTGGAAAGGACCTGGG
>NW_010215206.1:0-292 GCF_000695765.1 Mesitornis unicolor
GGGGAAGTGACTACAGCACCCTAGGGTAGCGTGGCGAGGGTGACCATAGTTCTCTGGATCACTGCTACGCAGGAAGGATTAGAGCATTCCCCAGGTTGCTGACATCTGTTGTAGCCAAAGCTTAACTACAACAGCAAATAATTTGTAGTACTCTTCCAATTCCTTTTGCTTGCCTACCTAGCAGAAATTTGCTACAGCAAAGAATAATGTACCCATTTTAACAGGATTTCTTGCCTTTGTCCTGGCCACAGGCTGACTGCTGTCTTTCATGCTACTCTTCAGCAGTTGTTGA
>NW_010215207.1:0-292 GCF_000695765.1 Mesitornis unicolor
GAGGAGTCTGTGCCTGAGAGGCATCCCAGTTCAAGGGAGATGCTGGTCACAGCCCGCTGCAATTCAGGACAGCTCTAAGGGTCTCACTTCGGGTGGCTATTTATAGGGTCTGAGGTAACTGACTTTGGTCAGTATGTTCCCATTGTGGCCACAATTCTTGCCAGGTGATCTTGGCAACTTTCAGAGAGGGCCTGTGATCCAGGTACATTTCCAGGCAAGAGTTGCAGGTGCAGTTAGGGAGTGCCTAAGTGTCCCACCTCGCTGTACTTGTACCAGGACAAGAAGGTACCAG
>NW_010215208.1:0-292 GCF_000695765.1 Mesitornis unicolor
CCATGAACCTGGCTGCCACTTAAAGTGGGAAGAAAATACCAAGCACCATGAAACACGAACAAGTATCATATCTTGTGGAAGAACTCCTCAATCAAAGGGTAAATTACATGGGATAAGTAATTGCTCCACACAACAAAGCATCTGACAGAGCCATTAAAAAGCCCTCAGGAGACCTCTATCAGAAGAGATAGCCCATCTCACTAGGGCAGTAATTGAATGGCTCTCTGGTTCCAGAACAGCACTTGAAGCACATGAGTGGTGGACATGGGAGCAGGCTGGCACCTGGCACCAG
>NW_010215209.1:0-292 GCF_000695765.1 Mesitornis unicolor
TTCTCATGCTTTATGAGCATCATTACCCTGACCATCTGGCTGACCCTGTGTCACGGATCAGATTTAGACTCTTGTCCATCATGCCAATTTGCCACGGGCAGGAAATTTAGAGCACTTAAAGAAATGCATCAAAGATGATTTTACTGAAATACGATGTAAAAGGGCAACTTACCAATGGCCAGTTACAATGTTCACACTATTACTGCACAAGGAGTACAACAATACAAAGTTACCAAACCAGAATCAAAGTTACAAAGACAAAACAAAGGTTACCAAGACAAAATCTTAGTGC
>NW_010215210.1:0-293 GCF_000695765.1 Mesitornis unicolor
AAATCCATTACATTGCAATTTTCACTGAGTACCAAGTGGTGGATGGGATTTTGTCTGAAATCTCTGGAATAAAGGATTGCTTCCTCAGGCATTTGAGCCATGCAGGCAGTATGTATTATATCAGTTATCACGCTTTGAGATTTCATAACCCATGCAAGACAATTCAAACTTATCCTTTGTTGCTCTGCATGCTGTTGAAGTAATTAAAAATGGAAAATGCTCTGAAGCCTTTTGCTGGTAGTAGTACTTCAAACATAAAAGTCCTCCTTCATCTTTGTTGAAACACTTTGGAT
>NW_010215211.1:0-293 GCF_000695765.1 Mesitornis unicolor
TTGGCTTGCTTGAAGTCATCTACAAGGAACATGTGGAGCTTGGTCCAGGTGCTTTTCCCTCTTGAATAAACATACAAAATATTTTTTTTCAGACTAAAGTTTTTGGAAAATCTCTAAAAATGCTGATATTTTGTATTTCCATTCAGTACTTGGAATTTTTTTTTAGAAACAATTATCTCCAAAACCCATTTTCAGGGAGAAGTTTGCTCCATCCTATGGGTTGAAGCAGCAGAACTGGATTATCCACAGTGACACTGGCACAGTGTATATTTGTTTATATATATTTTTAAGTA
>NW_010215212.1:0-293 GCF_000695765.1 Mesitornis unicolor
GGGGCACAAATTTCAACTGCTTTTGAGATGGTGTTTGGATAGCTCATGAAAAGGAGGGCATGATATGGTCCCTGCAAGAGTGGAGGCTGATTCTCAAGGTCTGGGAAATTGTGCAGCTCTTTACTGTGACAGCCAGTATCTGTTGGGGATCCATAAGCCGAAATGCTCTCTCTTATTTCTTGATCTTTGGATCAGAGCTAAGCTAAACTCTTCAGCTGGAAGCTGGGGGAAAAATGTGAAGATTCAAGTGCCTTGCAAATGCTTCAGTTACTATTAAAAGTAAAAGAGGCAGT
>NW_010215213.1:0-293 GCF_000695765.1 Mesitornis unicolor
TGCCCTCATGTTGGACAGAGCCAGTGCCAGCTGGCTCCAGGACAGACCTCCTGCTGCCCAAAACTGAGTCCATCAACCATTCTTATGGCACTCGCACAGCAGTGGAAGGGACTACCCGCATCTACTCCAAAATTCATCACAACTCCCAAGATGGAGGCCCGAAGATAAAAACAGACATTGCTGAGGTTTTTCAGAGGACATCTGACTTTTCTTAAAAAAAAACAAAAGCGCAGTGGAATACTTGCTTTGGACAACTGATGCCGATATGGCTTGTTTTATACTGAGGTGCCAGC
>NW_010215214.1:0-292 GCF_000695765.1 Mesitornis unicolor
AGCCGCACTCAGGCTACGCAGTGGGGTCTCCGCACCCTGTGAACTCAACAGACCCATGGGCCACTGCAGCTCCAGAAGAGCACGCAGCGCCCGAAGGCCCATTTTCTGGAAACCACCCCACCATTTACAGAGGCAATGCGTGACAAACTGACTACAACCTCCTTTCGCCATCACACTGCAGCACTCAGGGGCGGAAAGTGGAGAAGTCCTACGAGGTCTGCTTTGACAAGGAACAGTGCTTGATGTTCACAGTTACGATTAGGTATGGTCTGTAAATATGGCTCTTGCTTAC
>NW_010215215.1:0-292 GCF_000695765.1 Mesitornis unicolor
CTCCTGGGAGGTGGATGTACACAGAAAGGGTTCCCTGGCCCAAACCCCTCCTCCTGGGATGCAGCTCCAGTCCTTGAAGGGAGACAGTTCTTGCCCAGGAGGATGAATCCACTGTGACCTTAGAAAGAGAGATTATACCAAGGAAAGGAGAAAACGTGCTGAGCAGAAAGCAAAGGGTATCTGTGGATTAGCAGGGCGTGAGCAGGAAGGATCTCTGCATAAAGCTCGGATGTCTTTGTCCCTGAGGAGTCACACAGATGAGAGCAGGAGCCATAGGATGCTGTGACTCATG
>NW_010215216.1:0-293 GCF_000695765.1 Mesitornis unicolor
TCACTCAACATGAAGAAGAGTGAAGAATAATGAGTAACTTAGAAAAGCAGAAAAAAGTCCCAACAAAAGACAAAAAACATTTCTAAATGCTGCTTCTGAAACATTCATGATAGTAACTTATTTTTATTCTCCTTCAGAGATATTCTTGCACATTCTACTGACAGATGAAAGCACTATGCAATATATGCTGCCAGAAGAAAAGCAAGCCTGACACAAATGGGCTGCTGAACATCGACGTTTGTGTCTGACTTAAAAGACATCGAATTACTATTATCTTGCTTCTGGAAATCAAC
>NW_010215217.1:0-293 GCF_000695765.1 Mesitornis unicolor
TATAGAGCGTGGTTATGACTTTAATGCTCTTCAGAGCCCACCATTTGATTTCTAACTAGTTCATAGGCTAAACAATCAAACAGACCTCTGAAAGTAAAACCTCCATGAACAAAAGTCTAATGCTTTCCTACATGAAAAAGAAATGTTAGCTTTCATTTCCCTGGCCACTAGTCTGACTGGGAAAGCACTCCCAGCAGTCATGGAGTTAGTAAGAGGGGTTACTGCATTCCTACCGACATGCAGAGTCAGTGGCTGAGCGCTGATTCATGCCAGAGTTACTCTTCTGTGTTAAG
>NW_010215218.1:0-293 GCF_000695765.1 Mesitornis unicolor
GATTCACCCTCAGCTCAAAATTGCAGGATATATTCAGGGAAGAGCTTCACTTCTGCAATCAGTTCTCTTGCATTTGCAACTGATTTAAACTGCAATGAGATGGACGCTTGAAGAAACAGCAAGAGTTAAACCCAGAACAAGAAAGAGGACAGGCAGGACTCGGGGACGAAGCAGTTGATCAAAGGATGGCTCCAAAGTTATTTAAAAATAAACCAGAAAGTAGAACTTGCAGGGAGTTGCCGCTGTAATTACAATGCAGACGACGGAGCCATGGTGCCGTTAAGGTTACTGGA
>NW_010215219.1:0-292 GCF_000695765.1 Mesitornis unicolor
CACAGCCCAGCTCAAAGACATCCATGAATTCAAGTACTCGCTTCCAGGTGCTACCTACTGGCACGCTGTCTCACTGCTTACTCATACTTTCCCTCCTGTTGTCATCCTCTTTCGGGACAGCTTCCTTCTGCTTGTCCTGGGCTGCCTGGCTGGAGTTCTCCTTGTCACTGGATGGGGAATCACAGGCTCCCTCGGATTTCTTTTCTGAGGCTTCTTCATCAACTTTCTCCAGGGGATGTATTTTCACAACTTTCACAGGCAACATTTTCTCCTTACCAACCTGCAGGGAAAG
>NW_010215220.1:0-292 GCF_000695765.1 Mesitornis unicolor
CTCCCTCGACTCCTCTTGAAACTCCCAAAAGAGCCATTTCTGTCCGTGTTTCATCTCCTCTGGTACAGGTTGGAGTGTGGTGGGGGAGCTGAGGGCTCAGCTATCGTGGCTGTGTTTTTCTTCTCCCCTGGACGTTGCTTCTCAGGAATTAAGGCTGCATTTAAAACAAATGAGGTGAATTGTAGGAAGAGGCTGTTTTCTGAAGCGATGTTTTCTGGTAAGGCCGAAGGAGGGTTTGCGGAGCTTCCTGACTGTCGTGGGTTAGGGCTGGACTGGCCACTAAACCCTGGCC
>NW_010215221.1:0-293 GCF_000695765.1 Mesitornis unicolor
TTCTAACTATGGAGCCAGGAATTATTCCTCCATAATTAAAGCTTTGTGAGGGGCAAGCATAGTGATTTTGTTAAAATGGCCAGTACCAGTGTGGTAGATAAACAGGTATCTTGAAAACAGGTCCACATGCAAAGTTCAGTATTATCCTGTAATATGTGTCCATACAGCACTTAATTGCCAGTTCTAAAGCTGTGTCACCAATCCATCCCTCTTAGACACAAAACTTCTTTTGACAGTGCAATGTTGCACTGAATGCAGAAGATGGTTTGATGTCCCTGTTGATAGTATGATGG
>NW_010215222.1:0-293 GCF_000695765.1 Mesitornis unicolor
CCTATAAGCAGCAATTTTAACCCCTTTCTCAGAAGAAAATAAAAAAAATACATATTTTCTTCTCCCAGATTTCATTCCTCCCTTCAGCTGATTCACTCCACAGCGTAAATCCTCCTCTCCAGAGTGTCATATCTACCTGCTTTATGCCAAGTGGGACAGAGAATAATCTAAAAAACAGCAAAGGCACATCCCATTTTCCAACTAAAGTACTAGACCACAGACACTACCCCACTGGATTTAACATACCTCATCTCAGTATCTATTACCAAAATATCGGATCAATAACTTTCTAA
>NW_010215223.1:0-292 GCF_000695765.1 Mesitornis unicolor
CAAAGCCCAGGTAGGAAAAGAGACTGTAATTAATCTGGGTTTTGCAATTTCACAGAGCAAACAGAGACTGGGAAGTGATCGAAAAGAAGCAATTTGCCAGACACCTGAACCAAGAACTGTGCGAGAGCTGAGAGCGTTTCTGGGCATGGTCGGATGGTGCAGACTGGTTGCTTAACTATGAAACATCCCTTTGTGAAACTTTGAAGAGGTCAGAGGAGAACCACACCTGAATGCCAAGTAGCCTTTCAGAATTAAATAAAAGGCTTTGATGTCAGCACCTGCATTAGGACTG
>NW_010215224.1:0-290 GCF_000695765.1 Mesitornis unicolor
TGCAAACTTGCTGAGGGAGCACTCAATCTACACTACATAATAAAAAACAAAAGACCAAAACCCCAACATAGATAGGCTGCAAGGTACGTTATGTCCTATCACAGCAGAAGAAAAAAGCATAAAAGCATCTGTCTGTGCTGCTGGAGAGCAGCTAGCCATAATGAAGAGAAATGCACAGCAATGGGATGAGCAGTGAAGACTCCAGGCCACCTAACATCTGTGCCAGGAACTAATCAGCCAGTGCCTTGTTTAATATAATAATAGTTACCGAGGCGAAGAGCTCCTGAGTG
>NW_010215225.1:0-293 GCF_000695765.1 Mesitornis unicolor
ACACCAACACCCCATGTGACACCAACACCCCCAATGTGAGACCCCCATGCAAGCCCCATGTGCCCCACACGTGGGCATGGGGGACACACACGGGGACGCGAGGAGACGCACGGGGACACGGGGACGCGCACGGGGACACAAGAACACACACGGGGACACGGGGACGCGCACGGGGACGCCAGGGGCCAGGCCAGGACACGGGGACGCGCACGTGCACGGTGTTGGCACGCCGGGCGCTGGCCGGGGCCACGTGCGAGGGCCGGGCCCTGTTGTGCAACACAGGGGTGGGGGGG
>NW_010215226.1:0-292 GCF_000695765.1 Mesitornis unicolor
AGGTGAACCACTCAGGGGATAAGCAATTGGCTGGATGGTTGCACTCAAACAGTTTCAGTCAATGGCTCGATGTACAGGTTAAGGCCAGTGACGAGTGGAGTCCCTCAGGGGTCTCTATTGGGACCGGTATAATGTCACATCTTTGTTGAGGACATAGACAGTGTGATTAAGTCCACTCTCAGCAAGCATGTGGATGGTTGGACTGATATTCCAGAGTGAAAGAATGCCTTCTAGAAGGACCTTGAGAGGCTACAGATTTGGGTCCGGCGATTCCAACAAGGGATACAGGCTA
>NW_010215227.1:0-293 GCF_000695765.1 Mesitornis unicolor
CAGAAAGGCAGGCAGAGAGGGGAGCATGAGAGACAGGCTCAGACGTGGTGGTGGTAGTCAGTTCCTGGATAACAGCAAAGAGAGGTCTTGTGGTTGAAGGTGTGTTCAGAGATGTAAGCAGGAGTGCTGTGTCTGGAAGCTCAGTTTCTCTCCTCTTGAGGGAAACATGACTTGCCTTTCTGCTGGATAAAAAGGATTGTTTAAAACCGACCGGTCTCCATTCTTGATTTCTCCTCTAAACAGAAACAATTTGCAGCCAAATTTTGGCTAACCACACAGATCAAAAAGCAAGA
>NW_010215228.1:0-293 GCF_000695765.1 Mesitornis unicolor
AGCGAGAGCCACCGCAAGCACGCGGAGGCCCAGTGCAAGGTGGGACCCGTGGGGACACTTGGGGACACCTCCAGGACGCCCTCTGTCACCTCCCTGAGGGCGCCCGTGGGTGCTCCCCAGGGATGAACGTGGACCCTCCCATGGGGACACCACTGTCACCTCCCCGGGGACACCCTCAGACACCCCCTTGGTGTCCCCATGTCCCCTCGGTGTCCCCATGTCCCCTCCAAGGGGGTTCCAATGTCCCCTCCAAGGGGTCCCCATGTCCCTTCCAACAGGGTCCCCATTTCCCC
>NW_010215229.1:0-292 GCF_000695765.1 Mesitornis unicolor
CAGCTCTTTTCACGCACAAGGAAGGAAAATCTGTGGAATGACGGCGGCCAAGTCCTTCTCACGGGGTCTGAAGTCGGCTTCGCTGTGAGCCACTCGTCTTCGGAGCAAACATTCTCATGTGCTTGCTCATCCCAAGTTTCTCTGAAATTTCTCAAAGCCTAGAAGTGAGACCTTGAGAAGACCTTGAGGAAACCTTAGTGCTTTAAGAAGACCTGAGGGCTTAGAGAAGAGGAGACCTGAGGGCTTGAGGAGACCTTAGGGCTTTGAGGAGACCTTGAGAAGACCTGAGGGC
>NW_010215230.1:0-292 GCF_000695765.1 Mesitornis unicolor
GCTGAAATTCTGACACTCCCACTGCAAATATCCTCATCTACCAATGAATATACTCACTATCAATCTCCTTCTCAGCTTGCAAGCTTGGTTGAATGTTTGATCTCTCTTTCTCCCCTGCATACTCTCATTGGTGTTACTGTCATACCTTGCTTTAGTATCTCAGAGTTGGTACCTTTCCATATCACTCTGGGTTGTGGTCTGACATGGTCTTCCCCAGTTACAGCAGCATCTTTCCCTCAGTTTCTCATCAGTGTCTCTCTTTCTCTCACAGAATCACAGAATATTAGGAGTT
>NW_010215231.1:0-293 GCF_000695765.1 Mesitornis unicolor
CCTACAAATTGGTCTTAGAAAGTTACTGATCCCGTATTTCGGTAACATTTCGGACAGACACAGCGGGGCTTGGGGTAAGGCAGGGCTTGGGGAGCTTTGCCCTTCACTGAGTGGCATTCTCTAGGCACCCCTCAGTGCTGAGGTGGAGCAGGGCTGTCCCACATTTAGCCCAGGCACTGGCCCATCATCGGTGCTGGGGGGTCCTGGTTTAGTGGGACAGAACTTGAGAGTCAGTTTGCTCTGTTTTAAAGTGGGAGGTGCTGGACATGGCAGGGGGTGGACTGGGGGCGCTC
>NW_010215232.1:0-293 GCF_000695765.1 Mesitornis unicolor
CCCATTGGCCACCACCTCCCATTGGTCACCTCCCATTGGTCACCACTCCCTGGTCCCAGCGTCCCCATCCAATCGTGGGGTCTCCCAGCTCCACCTCCTCCTCCATCCAATCAGATCCTGGGGGGTGGAGAACCCCAACCCCAAGACCCCAACCCCAACCCCGAGACCCTAAAACCCAACTTGAAGACCCCAACCCAAAAACCCAACCCCGAGACCCCAAACCCAAGACCCCAAAACCCAACCCCAAACCCAACCCCCTGACCCCAGCCCCTAAACCCAAACCCAACCCTGAG
>NW_010215233.1:0-293 GCF_000695765.1 Mesitornis unicolor
CCCTGCCTCTGTGTCTAAATTCTCCTCCCTCACCAGGTGCTTCATTTTCTTAGAGTGCTTCCAGTGGGTGGTGACTGGGGCCAACTGCATCACATTTCCTGGACAGGGGCCTAGACCCGGACCGGTGCTGGAGTCCAGGCTGGAGCCAAGGCTGGGACCAGGGCCAAGACTTGGACAGGGACCAGGGCTGGAGCCAGGGCCGAGGCCGGAGCCGGAGCCGGGGCTGGGCTGGGATCTCAGGCTGAGGCCACTTTTGAAACTGTAATATTCTCATGCAAAGAGACCTGAGCACG
>NW_010215234.1:0-293 GCF_000695765.1 Mesitornis unicolor
ACAGCAGAGGAAGCAAAGGTAAAATACTTTAGCTTTTGGGAGGGATTTATTTAAACTTTGAAGCCTGTGGTTGAAATGAATTTTAGGCCTCCTAGTGTGACACACTGTGTGTTACAGCACTTCAGATGTCTCATGCCTGTACCCTCTGGAGGAAAAGCACCTCGTGTTGACTTGAAAACTGTAAGGATGGCAGCCTTATTTTCCTTGGTGGCTTTGTCCAGGTGAATGCCCCCCTGCTAGAACACAGCTTATTACAAATCTGCATCTGAGAACTTTCTTTTCCCCTGGTCATT
>NW_010215235.1:0-293 GCF_000695765.1 Mesitornis unicolor
CTACTCCACCAAGGTTTAGAGAAGGTTTCTGTGCCAAATCTGTGTCACGTGGCTAGTTTTCAAGTAAGGAGGAAGGAGAACATATAAATACAGATCTAAAAAAACATATTACACCTAATTCCGTTGAATGAATTATATATTTAATACTTCAAGGTCCTCCAGAGAACTGATAGAACTATCTGAAATGTGTTTTGCTTATTGTTCATTAAACCTAATTAACATCAGCTCATGATCTGCCAGCTGCAAAGAGGTTGTACTGAATAAAATAGAAATCTTGCAATGCAATTTTTTTT
>NW_010215236.1:0-293 GCF_000695765.1 Mesitornis unicolor
TCAAAAGCTTTCAATGAGCCTGGTCTTCAGAATCTTCTCCTCCATAACCCCTCTTCAACTATCAACACACATGGCAATGTTGGGCAAAGAAAGTTTTCTCAAATATTCTGCAATCCAGACTTTGAACCATGGGACACCCTTACATCAGACTAGTAAGATTATACAATGCAGATCTGCTCCTTTGAATAAAGCACTTGAATATGACTATGTCTACATGAGGAAGTAGCATGAGCCAACAGGATTAGATCTGTAGAACAAAAGAGTTAATTCTAAAGTCCATATTTTGGGAATTT
>NW_010215237.1:0-293 GCF_000695765.1 Mesitornis unicolor
AATTTAGAAGAGTCCTGATTCCACCTCCATGCGAATATGAAATATTAAATGTCTTATACCACATAAAATCCTTTGTCTTTAGTAACTAAAATGACAGGACTGTGGTTGATATACCAAGTTCTGTGCTGTATCATGCTTGCAAATCACAGAAATGTGTGCACGTTTTAACTATTCGCACATTTCCATGTGACCGAAGAATGAAAATTTATAACATAATTTGAATAAATGTTGTTTTTCCACGTAAAATATCACACTTTCTAAGTGGAAGTAGACTAGTCTGTCATCTGTTTGGT
>NW_010215238.1:0-293 GCF_000695765.1 Mesitornis unicolor
GAGGTCTCCCAGTCAATGGCCCTGGGCACCCATCACACACCCCAGAGCCACACCATGGGCCCCCCAGCACCATCCCTCACCCCAGGACACCCCCTGGTCCCACTGTCCATAGGCACCCATCCCTTGGTGGTGTGGTGCCCCAGTGCTCAGCTCTGGGCATCCATCCCTCACCCTGGTGACCCTCCAGGTCCCCCAGATCCCATTCTTAGTCACCTGTCCTTCACCCAGGGCACATCTGATCCCCCTGTAGTGTGTCCCTGGGCACCCACCCCTCACCCCTGAGTGCTCCCAAT
>NW_010215239.1:0-293 GCF_000695765.1 Mesitornis unicolor
CTCTGCCTCTGTTCTTAAGCTTGCACAGTTTTCTTTGAGGGAAGGCCACTGAACATCCAGGTCTCTGAGAAGTAATTTCTGAATGGTTAAGTAAAAGAGAAGTCTGAAATTATTTTTGACAGTTTTCTTAATAATGATAAATCTGAATGCAACTAGGAAGTTTTTTCTACTTCCCAGAGCTATGTTCTTCAAACACCTGATGTAAAAAAATGAAATAAAGTTATTACCTATACAATTCTTACTAATGTGGGTATTTATGGGCTTTCTCTGGATGGAGAAAGGATTGCCTCTGT
>NW_010215240.1:0-293 GCF_000695765.1 Mesitornis unicolor
TCAATGTATTTTCATTAAATTCCATTGACCACAAGCACTGAAAGACAGTATTATTTATGTTTATAATTACTTACTGGCTTAGATAAGTAGGAAACAGGGTGTGAAGTTGATACAGCCTTTGACGTTGCATGCAAGGGTGTTGTTGGGGACAGTGCATTAGGCTGAGAAACGATAGGACCAGGAATCTTCACCCAGAAAGTCTTGTACTTCTTCACAACTGTGGCTCTTAAAAAAACACCACACGTACAGTCACCAATGTATACATCAACAGCTTATGTTACTTAAAAAAAAAA
>NW_010215241.1:0-293 GCF_000695765.1 Mesitornis unicolor
TTTTTTTTTTTCCAAAGAAGAGCCAGACAACACGGACACACACAGACAGTGGATCAACTAAAATAAGCCTTAGGAACTCTGTGTTCCCAGCAAACTGTGTTGCAGTAAAGACCAACACAAGAAATTAAAGGTCGTTACCAGCTTCTAAGTAACATCTCAGTTTCACAATCCAATCAAAAGCAAAACCCACTGGAAAGGCTGGCCTGGCTTCCTCTCTTTTTAGCACAAATAAGTGGTTTCTCAGACAATCTCAACAGCAAGGCATAACAAGCTCTTTCACAAAAGCAAGGAGG
>NW_010215242.1:0-293 GCF_000695765.1 Mesitornis unicolor
TTTTTTTTATTGGTTCGTACTGGAGTTTTTGCTGCCTATATTGGCAATGTACGAGTTTGCAGTCATAGATTTTAAGTTTTGCTTTTTTCTCCTTATTTTTTTGAACTATTTCAGCTTCTTAGGCTTTTATGCCATCATTTTGTGGCAAGTTAAGAGATTCTGGACATATCTTCTCATTATGGACTTAGTGACATTAAATAAGGCACTTTTTCTACTTTTTTTGGCTTTTCTGGCTGATATTGTCGATTATGCTACATATACTGGCAATTCAGGAGTTTGTAGGCACAAGTGCT
>NW_010215243.1:0-293 GCF_000695765.1 Mesitornis unicolor
CTTAAAACTCAGATATGTGCAATGTACAAATCGTATCTACATGTTTTAAACAGGATGTTGCTTGTGTTTTCTTTACATGTATCCAAGAATTGAAATGGTAACAAAAAAAATCTATTAATTTGATCTTGTCTGTTTAATTTGTGCCACATTTTTTGCCACCGAGGGACAGTGGATCCTTAAAAAGCAATTTAAGGTGCTAGAAGTTGGTGTTGCTTATGTTTACTTTTTTGACTCAGTCTGAGGGCTTTTGATAGCATTTGCAAACAACTTACTGGAAAGCCACCAAGTGAAAA
>NW_010215244.1:0-293 GCF_000695765.1 Mesitornis unicolor
ATGGGACCATCCCTTAGTGGTGGGACCATCTCTCCCAGTGCTCAAACCACCTCCAAGTGGTGGGACCATCTCCCAGTATGGGACCATATACCTCAGTGGTGGGAACATCTCCCAGTGCTCAAACCATCTCCCAGTATGGGACCATCTTTTAGTGTTAGGACCATCTCCCAGTATGGGTTCGTCTCTTAGTGGTGGGACCATCCCCAGTGCTCAAACCACCTCTCAGTGGTGGGACCATCATCTCCCAGTGCTTTTAGGCACTGTATGGGACCATCTCCCAGTATGGGACCATC
>NW_010215245.1:0-293 GCF_000695765.1 Mesitornis unicolor
TTTTATTCTGCAAGTATCGATGCATGTTCCCCTGAGCTGCCTGTGTGGCACGGGCAGTAAAACCAGGCAGGAACCAGACAGGCAGCTGAAGAAATTACAGCCACAATTGTAAGGACACCATACCAGCCACTGATGTGCCAATAATCAAATACAGTTGAGTTACAGTGATATAATGATCTCACGTCCATCAGCTTTAACTTTTAGTGCAGACATACGCAACCTGTCCCAACTGAGATGAAACATAATTCCACCTCAGCCAACATGCAACAACTCCTCAGGTCAGAGCCCAAAGG
>NW_010215246.1:0-293 GCF_000695765.1 Mesitornis unicolor
TTTGATTCTCCAACAGAGCAGTGGGATAAATCTTTTCCCCTGCAGTCTCATGGAACTGCTGTCGTTTCATCTGCAGGAGAATCCAGGCTCTTCTGCTTTCACAAAAAAATTTTGGGCGTTTCCTGCCTTGTATATAGACTGAAATATTTCACAGTAGATTAAAAAAAACAACCCAGTAGATTAAAATTTTCAGTGTGGCTTAAAAAACACTGACAAGCATTAACAACTCGCAAATTGGAAATGGCAAATGCCAGTTGGAAAGGGCAAGCTTTAAAGCTCCCAAAATGTTCTTC
>NW_010215247.1:0-293 GCF_000695765.1 Mesitornis unicolor
CATTACCCCTTCTGCAGACGCAGAGTAATGAACCGCCAGCACTGCCACACAGCGTGCGCTACTGCAAACGATGGAGGAGAGCGCTCATTTGGGAGGAGGCGGCGGGGGGGTTGCTAGGCTGCCTGCCATCAACAGCCGTGCAGGAGGGTGCAAGGACCAAGGAGGACAGGTTCAAACACGGCGCAGATGGTCGCGGCTGGGAGCGCTGCCGTGAACGGGTTGCAGCTTGCAGGGGCAACTTCAGCTCCCTCGGGGCGCGCAGCCGAGGACGCCCCCTCCTCCCTGAGCCGCCG
>NW_010215248.1:0-293 GCF_000695765.1 Mesitornis unicolor
AAGAGGTGTCCAACCAAGCCAAAAATGGGATCAGTCAGGAAGCTTTGGCAATCCTCTTCATTCAGCATCAAGAAGAATTAACTTATTCTGCGAATGAGCTACAGTTGAGAAAATGGCTGTGTTCCCATTTAAATTCCATGGCATTGCCAATGCTGAAGAAAAGTTCCTGAATCTTGCAGAGGGTCTTGGCTTCCTCTGAAACTTGTGGAAAATGCTTGCTGATTTTAAGAGGCTGAAGAATTTTGCCACATTTGTCTGTATCTTCAGGACTCTGCCATCACAGATATATCATA
>NW_010215249.1:0-293 GCF_000695765.1 Mesitornis unicolor
GGTTGGGAGGCAGCCGAAGCGACGGAGAGGTGAGTGGATCGATAAGGAGATCGGGGCCTCGATCGGGCTGATGGAGCGGGATTAACGGTCGATGGAGAGGAAGATTGATCCATGGGGAGATTATCGGTCAATGAATTGATCTCCAGAGGGGTTATAGGTCGAGAGATTGAGATTGAAGGCCAAGAGATGGATCAATAGAGAGATTAAGAGGGATATATTGATCGATAGGATGATTACTTATCAATAGATCGAGATTAAAGGCCAATATATTGATCAACAGAGGGATTATATGG
>NW_010215250.1:0-293 GCF_000695765.1 Mesitornis unicolor
ACCGCTCTCTCCTCCTTCCCACACACACATTTCTTTATTTTAGTGGCAGTAACACATCATGGAGTTTAGTACTATTTGATTTTAGGTTTAAACAAAGGGAAATAGACAAAAGAGACGAAGCTATGAGCTGAAATTAATATTATTCTACTTATATAAAGAACAATGCTGTGATTAATGATACAGAAAAAGGTACTTCCAGAACTCTACAGATTTGGCAGATGTACAATAATTTCTTAGTACAAAAACAAACAAACAAACAAACACACAAATTTCAACATGTTTTTAGCTGCAAG
>NW_010215251.1:0-294 GCF_000695765.1 Mesitornis unicolor
CCTATGGGTTCCACCCCAAAAATGGGTCCCCCCACATTGAGTCTTCTTCAAAATGGGTCCCTCCCAAAGTGGGTCCCCCTGAAAATGGGTTTCCCCAAATGGGTTCCTTCCAGAATGGGTCCCCCCAAATGGGATTCCTCCCAAAAATGGGTCTCCTCCAATGGGTCCTCCTGAAAATGGGTCCTCCCCCAAAGTGGGTCCCCCTGAAAATGGGTTCCCCCCAAAAATGGGTCCTCCCCCCAGAGTGGGTCCCCCTGAAAATGGGTTCCCCCAAATGGGTCCCCTCCTGAAATG
>NW_010215252.1:0-293 GCF_000695765.1 Mesitornis unicolor
GAATGGGTTCAGAAAGACTGGAGTACAGAAATTCCCCCTTTGGCAGTCTCTTTTCTAACTTCTCTTGTTTCTTTTTGTAGTGGATTCTAAGAAATTTAAAATGCTTTGGGATCTGCTTTGTCTGTATTAATCCTTGTAGGATACTGATACCTGATTTATATTCATACTGGTGACTGATTCCTGTTCATCTGTAAGGCATTTTGTAAGCTGTCACCTGTAGTGGAAAATGTGTAGAAGTGATCCACTCAATGCTGATTTAATACTCATAGGATAATTCAGTTTGGAAGGGATCT
>NW_010215253.1:0-293 GCF_000695765.1 Mesitornis unicolor
GGAGAGCAAAACAGCTTTTTACAGGGAAGCAGCAGGTTATTCCTAATTAAATCCAGACCTCTGTGCTGTTTGGTTTAAGCAAATCTCATGGTTGCTTCTTTATGCACCCACACATACAGTGGTTTAAAGGTAGATGCTCTATAAAGTGCTCTGGGTGTTGAAGTTCTGCTATGGTTTCAGCTTTTCTCATGAAGCTGAAAGTTTTCAGCCGTAAGGAGAAGTGAAGGTACCTTTCAGCCTGGTGGATGAGCTAACTCACTGTCTCCTTTAAGTCAGTTATTGAAGTGGTTATA
>NW_010215254.1:0-290 GCF_000695765.1 Mesitornis unicolor
CTTGGTGTCATCAGCAAACTTGCTGATAGTTTTTCCAGCTTATTTATTAAGGCACTGGATGGCTGGACACCCCAGGTGACTCTGCCCATGCTGAAAACTGACCATTTACTCCCACAATTTGTTTCTTATATTTTAACCAATTATGAAAACTTTTACTCTTGTCTCATGGAAGATTAGCTGTTGAAGGACCTTGCTGAATGCTTTCTGCTAATCCAAGCAAACTGCACTAATTATATTAATATTAATTTTATTTCTAATATTATATTAATAATAATTATTATATATTCCCT
>NW_010215255.1:0-294 GCF_000695765.1 Mesitornis unicolor
TTCAAATTGTTTACATTAAAATGTTTAATTGGTTGTTTGGTGTCAGCTCATCCTAATTTAGTCTGAGGGCATGTACTGAACTTTAGTTGCTCTCCTGCCTCTGAGGTGGGACATGACACCCCAGGTGTAAGAAATCAAGCCAGGAAGAGAAGAGAACTGCTGGCCAAACTAGAAGTCAAGAAGGAACTGCACAGGTAGTTCAATCAGGGACATTTATCTTGGGAAGTGTACAGGGATGCTGCCCAGTTGTGTAGGGATGAGGACAGGAAGGCCAAGGCGCAGCTGGAGCTGAAC
>NW_010215256.1:0-294 GCF_000695765.1 Mesitornis unicolor
CTCTTTTATGCTGTTTTCTTCTGCTCTGATTTACAGTCCCCTACACGCCCAAATCGGACAGACCTGGAAGCACACAGAAAATGGTAGGTTAAACTTTCATTTTAAATTTGCTCTTGGACCTCTTTGCCTGAAACTGTTGTGGAAGACTTTCAAGAACACAACCGCCTTTTCTCCTTTCTAAATATTCCAATTTACTGTTGTGGTTAGGAGCTGCAATACATACTGACAGGAAAGTAAAGCATTTAATTGCACTACTACCAACTGGCTAGCATGTATTTGTACTACTGTGCTACA
>NW_010215257.1:0-293 GCF_000695765.1 Mesitornis unicolor
CTTTACACAGGTATTTCCCCCATCACCGGCACTCATAAGTGCTCTCATTTTTTACAAAATGAATGTTTGTAATGCCTGCAGGCGGTGCGTGGGTAATCATCACTTTATAGTAAACTACTAGAGTAAAATAGTTGAAGATACAACTGCATCCCAAGCTGGAGCCTGGACAATGACAATGTATTAGGGAACACCCATAAATTATTATCTCAAAATAAGATTTTCAATTCTTTAGTGGTTGCGTTATCTGCCCCAGAGCCTGGTTATGTGACTGGAACCAGCAGCACGCAAAGGGT
>NW_010215258.1:0-294 GCF_000695765.1 Mesitornis unicolor
CAATCCCTAACGTTCTGTGGTTCTGTGATTATTACCTTTCCATGACAGTCTGTGTGCAAGAAACACTACAGAGGCAAGCTCAACTCTCATTCCTTCCTTGCAACCCCTTCTACAATGACAGCAGTATAAAACAGTCCTTCAGTAAAAAATTCCACTGTCCCAAAAAGGAAAACAAATCCATTCCCTTTGTGTAACTTCCAGGTATGTTTTGCTGGGATTGCATAACAGTTTTTTTCTTACATTATTCTCTTTTTATATCTGTCGTGGTTTAGGCCCAGTGCGTAACTAAGCACC
>NW_010215259.1:0-294 GCF_000695765.1 Mesitornis unicolor
TGGTTAAGGCCCTTTGCTGCTCTCGCCTGGCCGTTGTCACACTCTGCCCTCACACCAGTGGCAGTGGGGCACTGCCTTGGCTGTCCTGAGCCCTGGGAGATGGAGCAGGTCCTTTGCCCTGGCCTGGCCCTTCTCTCTGGGCTCCCCAGGTGCCCTCTGCCCAGGCCTTGCTGGAGTCTCCTCAAAGCCGAGGTGGCAATGAGTCCAGGGCTGTGTCTGCATGGAGCCTCCCCTGGGCCGTGCCGTTTGGGATCCCCGATCTCCACCACCCCAGCCTGTCTCCTTGTGCCCTGT
>NW_010215260.1:0-294 GCF_000695765.1 Mesitornis unicolor
GTAAGAGCTGGGCAGAATGTTGAATAATCATAATATGCTGTGGTAGCCTTACAATGAATCATACATTGTTTTGCTGGCATCATGTATATGCTGAAAGTTAAAACTTTCTGCATAGTTAGAACAGAATAAAAACACTTAGAGAAGTCAAATCAAGTAAGTAAGAGGCAGCTGATTTTGCACCTCGAACAGTTAACATTAAGCATGCAGGAACTGATGGACACAGATAAATGAAAGTTCATTACCTCAGAATGAAACTATACCTACTTTACTCAGAAACAGGTATATAATGCATAT
>NW_010215261.1:0-294 GCF_000695765.1 Mesitornis unicolor
TCAAAACACCCCCAAAAGACCCCTAAACCCCTCCAAATCACCCCAACATACCCCAAATTCACCCTGTATACCCCCGACACACACCAAAATACTCCCAAAACCTCCCTGTAAACGCCTAAATCACCCCAAAACCCACCTGATCACCCATAAAATAACCACAGAATACCCCTAGATCCCCTGTACACCCCTCAAATCACCTCAAAAGCCCCCAAAATTACTCAGAATGACCCAAAACACCCCCTAAAATCCCCAAGATATTCTGAAAATACCACTAGATCCTCCTCAAAAACCCCC
>NW_010215262.1:0-293 GCF_000695765.1 Mesitornis unicolor
TCTTAGAATTAGATCACAACATATCCATGAACACCAAGGCTTTGCTGCCTTGATTTCTAATATCTCCATTCACCTAACCCATGTGTTCTCCATTCTCCCACCAACGTCACCCATGCACATTTCCTGACATTAAAAGACTATTAAACTTATCTAAGATGCAGTCAGGTATAGCTATGGTGAAATGAGAGCCAAAATTTTTCATTACCATATTATTTACAGGCATAAAAATTATCAGTTTTGAGATAATACAATGCCTGCGTCGATCAGCAAGCAGGTTTGAAGCAGAGTGTGTG
>NW_010215263.1:0-293 GCF_000695765.1 Mesitornis unicolor
CTCCCACAATAGAAACCCCAAAATCCCAATGCTCTAGTGAATCTGCCTCACAATGCCAAGGGAGAAAAGTACAGGAATTTAAATTTTCTGTTTCCAGTATTGGTAACCACATTGATCAAAGCAACACCATTCTCCATCTTGACTCTGAGCCACGCTGTAGACTCACTCCCTCCCAGTAGTCACGGTCTTTCCCATTCCTTTACAACTCCCTGAAAGGAAGGTGTGGAGAGGTGGGTGTTGGTCTCTACTCCCCAGGACCAAGTGATAGGACAAGAGGAAATGGCCTCAGATTG
>NW_010215264.1:0-294 GCF_000695765.1 Mesitornis unicolor
GACACCTCTCAAGGGGAGAGATTCCTTACCTGAGACTAAGAGATCCTTCCTTACCCGAGGCGGAGAGATCCCTTACCTGCAACAGATCCTCGGTAAGTGACTGATAGCGTGCTGAATTAGTGCTGTGAGACATTACTAATCCATGTGGTTATTCAGTGGTATTGTAAATAGTGGATGGAAAATTTCATTAGACATAAACCGCTGACCAAGTCCGAGACTAAGATTGCATCCAGCCTCACCTAGGCTCTGAAAGGGGTTTAGAAAGCAAAGGGGTCCACTCTGAACCTTGTGACT
>NW_010215265.1:0-294 GCF_000695765.1 Mesitornis unicolor
ATCATGCAGAAGGGTATTTTTTCTGATATTTTTTATAAATATGACAGGAGTAATTTATTACTTCCTTTCTATTTTTCAGTTGTCAAAGATGTGCATTTCCCAATGGAATTTCCTCTTGAGTTTCAGCAAGGCATTGCCAAATATTCTCTGTGTATGCAATTCAGATTTTTTCACAGCTATTATCCATGCTCAGCCTGAGCTAATTTATTCTTCTAAATCATATTGACTTGAGCTTAACAACTGCTACCATAGTTCCCTATAAAGAAAAGACTTTTGATTCCCATTTATTTGCTA
>NW_010215266.1:0-293 GCF_000695765.1 Mesitornis unicolor
CGGTAACTAAACCAGGTTCTGAATGCTAGGGAAGGGTCCCAGCAGATGCGCATTATGACCATGCCTGGATCAGTACAATAGTTTTTGGACATTTCTACAGAGTTGCTCGCAAACTGGGAGAGTGAAGAAAAGCAACAGCAGAACACTGAGCTACAAGACTAAACCAAATTGGTGTGACAACCTGAAACTTCACCAGCTTCCAAAACGCTGGCAGTAGATCTGGGTTCTCGGCAGATCCCTAATCCCTCCCAACTCCTGCACTGTAACAGTGCCCTACTCCTACTGCCTTGACT
>NW_010215267.1:0-294 GCF_000695765.1 Mesitornis unicolor
AAGACAGCGCACCACACACGTACAAACTCCATCGTTCACTCTGTAACAACTTCCACGAAATGGTTAAGAATTCACAGACGCTTCACGAATTCTGGAACGCCTCACAAGAACGACATGCAAGCTCACGGGAAAAAAGAACAATACCACCCTGTGCATTCACACCACTTTAAGTTCTGTCTCAATTATCTCGTTAAGATTTACAGACAGATAAATCATCCGTGTTTCACGTTTGGTCGGAAACACAGCTTTTCTCCCTTACCCCCCCCACCCCGCCCCTTCTCTCTCCTACCCCCC
>NW_010215268.1:0-294 GCF_000695765.1 Mesitornis unicolor
CTGTCCCCCATCCCTGTGGGTCCCTGTCCCCCATCCCTATGGGTCCCATGTCCCCACGTCCCCACATCCCTGTGGGTCCCTCTCCCCCCGTGTCCCCAATTGTCCCCATGTCCCCAGACCTGTCCCGTAACCGTTTTGGGGAGGTGCCGGAGGCCGCCTGTCGCCTGGTGGCCCTGGAGGGGCTGAGCCTGTACCACAACTGCCTGCGCAGCGTCCCCCCCGCCATCGCCAACCTCCAGGCCCTGACCCACCTGGACCTCAGGTACCTCCTTTTTTGGGGCCAAGGGGGATCCC
>NW_010215269.1:0-294 GCF_000695765.1 Mesitornis unicolor
CGAGCAAGTAATTTTTTAACATCTTTCAGTTGCAGAAAGGATAAGTCCTGCTCACTTCTGCCTTCACGCTCCTCTCCTTCCCTCCGCATCCTTTGCATGGGGATAGCACCGACTCCAGCCCCGTCTGCTCCATTAGGAAGCCAGAGAGTTCCAGACTTCCCTCATCGTCCTTTAATTTTGCCTTCCCTTTGTGCCAAATTGATTGTTGGGAGGTGAAAA
The DNA here is from genome assembly GCF_000695765.1 of Mesitornis unicolor. Classification (NCBI taxonomy): domain Eukaryota; kingdom Metazoa; phylum Chordata; class Aves; order Mesitornithiformes; family Mesitornithidae; genus Mesitornis; species Mesitornis unicolor. The sequence continues at coordinate 220 of NW_010215269.1, forward strand.
AAAAAAAGCCCCTCCATATATTACTTAGATTTGTCTGAAAACTAAATAATTGAATATGAAGCCATTGGCTTTATG
>NW_010215270.1:0-294 GCF_000695765.1 Mesitornis unicolor
CGTTCTGTGATTCTGTGATTCTGTAATTACCCCTACTCGCAATGGTTTTATCGTTTTACCAGTTTCGTTGTCATCTTACAAATTTCCAGCCTGACAGGAATCTGGATAACCAGGGCAGCACTTCCTTCCCAGAACCCTTTTGGCTTCTCCTGAGAGGTGCTGCCTCAGAGCAGCACTGGTGGGGCTGGGGATTATTGAGGGGGGCAGGGGAAGGACACAGGCGTTTCCCCTTGTCTCTAAGCACCCAAAAGGACGGTTCGACAGCCCTGCAGCAGCCCGGCGAGGAAGACGACC
>NW_010215271.1:0-293 GCF_000695765.1 Mesitornis unicolor
ACTGCATCCTTGTTCTCCCTGTGCCTTAGGAAAGCCTCCATGATCTTGCCAGGCACAGATGTGAGACTGACTGGCCAATAGTTTCCTGTGTCTTCCTGTGACTAATCTGTAGGGATGCTTTAGATTGGTTACAGTTTATTTCCTTTCTAGAACAAAGTTATTCCTGTAGAACAAAGTTATTCCTGCAGTACCACATGAAGTGGTCTTTCTTGGTAAGTAAGTTAAGTATCTAAAAATAATTGAAGTACCAATTGAAGTACCAATCGTAGCATTCAGGGACTGCTTCTATGAAG
>NW_010215272.1:0-294 GCF_000695765.1 Mesitornis unicolor
CCCTTAAATTCTTTGGATGGGAATATCAGATTCAGTTCTAATCGTTAAAAAGCAGAGACAGAACCTTTTCTACCAGCAAACCTATGAAAGATAAAGGAGCAGGAGCTCATCTCGCCCATGGGGCAGATGATGTTGGGCTTTCCATGTACCAAAGTTGAGAGGAGCGCAGACCCCGTTCAGTCCTTTCCGTTAACCCCGCTCGCTTTTGCCGATGGGCTGTCAGTATTTATCGGAGCAAGAGATTTAAAAAAAAAGTAAAAGAAGGAAAAGAGAAAAAAACCTCAAGTTTGAGAG
>NW_010215273.1:0-294 GCF_000695765.1 Mesitornis unicolor
AGCAGCCCCCGCAGCCCCTGTCCCCCCGCAGCCCCCAGCCTCACCTGGGCCTCAGGCGCGCCTCTCCCTCTGCTCGTACACGGCATGGAGCTTCTTGATCAGAAAGAGTTTATCCTCCCCCTCCTGCAACGGCAGAGACGCCGCCGTGAGCAGCGGGACGGGCTCCTGCAGCAGCGGGAGCGGGCAGGACCACGCACGTTGGCGATCTGCTCCCGCAGCAGGCGGATGATCCGGCGCCGGCCCCTCACCACCTGGATGTTGAGGTAGATCACGGCCCTGCAACGACAGGGGGGG
>NW_010215274.1:0-294 GCF_000695765.1 Mesitornis unicolor
AGTCTGTTCCTTGTAACCTAAAGCTATATTGTTTCCTGCACCATTGGTCTGCTTGGTTGTAACTTTGAATTTTTGTTCCATAGCCTGTATTGATTTCTGAGTAGTTCCATAGCCGAGCTTTGTGATGCTAGTTAATGCTCTAATCCCGGGTTACTGAAATTATTCACCTTTCCTATAGAGGGTACCTTCTGCTGCAAATCATAGGAATGGTTTTCACACAGGTAACTCTAAAGCATACTTGAGTAGACTACTGGCAGAGCAGTCTGGGTTCTTTGTGTTGGTGTTTTTTTTGTT
>NW_010215275.1:0-294 GCF_000695765.1 Mesitornis unicolor
GTGCTCTCATAGCCACTCATGCTTATCCTCAAAAGCTGTCCCTGTTCTTCAGAAATTTCTCCTTTTTTGAAGTCCAGCCAAACTGATGGACTTTGCCTCCCAAAGTAGTGACCTAAAATATGGTAAGAAGAACACGTATAAAGTATCCACATTGCAAGGCTAGTCAGTGGTCCCTTCCTTTCAGCTCCCACTCTCTGTCTCTCAGATCTTATAGAGCATCCTCCCTTTCTAGGCTTCCTTCTCCTCCTCTCCCCATCAATCTGGGCACATCTCTTTCAGGCCTCAGCTGGCAGG
>NW_010215276.1:0-294 GCF_000695765.1 Mesitornis unicolor
GTGACAAAACAACCCTGGCAGGGCGGTGAAGCCCCCACGGAGGGGATGAGGGGGGTGTTCCCGCCGCCTCCCCCCCGCCACACACCCACCTTGTCCCAGCTCAGCCACTGCCACACCGCCTTGTCGAGCTGCGCGTCGCCGGTGCTGCGGGAGATCAGCACGTTGGAGTTGACGTTCCCGGCGGCTCCGCACTCGCCCACGTCGCCGTTCTGCAGGGGTCGCGGCTGGAAAGGAGGCAGGGGGAGGGAAGACGACGACGACGACGGCGGCGGCTTCGCTTCTTCACTTCGCGAC
>NW_010215277.1:0-294 GCF_000695765.1 Mesitornis unicolor
GTGTACTGGTGTGCGCTTTATGAACACAATCGTCTTTTCCGGATGGTGGAGGTTACGCTCAATGTGTCTGAGGGTGAGTGGTGACCTGTAGGAAACGTGGTTGGTTGTAGATTCCAGACTCACTTTCCTCCTGCCTGCCTCTGGTCTCTGCACTGCCAAGCATACACCACCTCCCCTGTTACATCCGGGTGCATTTCCCTGCCCAAACCCCACGTCATTGCACCTTCTCACACCAACCATGCTATGGAAGAGCAGCAGGGATCAGAGCTGAACCACACACGTGTGTGGTGTTGC
>NW_010215278.1:0-294 GCF_000695765.1 Mesitornis unicolor
TTTCTGCTTGCACTTACATGAGTTTCTGGGTTAGTACTTTCCATTTTGAACAGTCTGAATATGCTCCGCATTGCTGTTTGTCTTCCAGAAGACCCGGGAAAGCAGAGGGCCAGGACAGCTGGGGCAGACCCGGACATACCACAGCGCTTGCACCCTCATGTCCCGTGTGCCAGGCAAAAGGACAGCGACGTAAGAGGGACTCGAATTCCCATGCAGAGCATTTCCTGCAGAAATGCCCATCTGTTTCTCGAGAGCGGGCACTATTTTGGACCCTCTACACCTCCTTTCCTTGCC
>NW_010215279.1:0-294 GCF_000695765.1 Mesitornis unicolor
GAATTGGGGTGCCCAGGAATTGGGGTGCCCATCCTGCACCCGCCCTCGCCCGCGGTGGCTCCTTACCCCGGAGATGTCGGCCACCCGGTGAATGGGCACCTCCTTCTTGCTGTGCAGCCCCTTCCCGTTCTTGATGGCCCTGCCAAAAAATCGGTGGCCCTCAGCACCCAAGGGTCCCCAGCAGCCGCCCCACGGCTCGTTAACCCCAAATCCCAATTAACGGCCTTTGGAGGGACCTGGGACCTAATTAAACGGCTTCTTTTGCCGTAACGGGAAGGGTTAATGGGGCGGTGA
>NW_010215280.1:0-293 GCF_000695765.1 Mesitornis unicolor
TTGAGGACATGGTTCAGTGGGCATGGTGGTGCACAATTTCTTTGCCAATTCTAAGATTCCAGGTAAGATTTTAGGTGTCAGAGCTCTCTTCTCTATAAAGACTTACCTATCGTTTAACAGTACTGTCCCATATATTAATCTTGTTTGGAGCATCATTGCCATAATAAGGGAGTTGCAGTCGAAGATGTATTTATGTAATGGAAATAGTTGATTGAATGTTTTCATACATATGTGACGCTATCAAGCCATCTATGGTGGCTGATGGAAACCTTTAGAATTTAACAAAAAGCATA
>NW_010215281.1:0-294 GCF_000695765.1 Mesitornis unicolor
TCCTGCCAGTCGCCACTCATCCCTAGCCCTAGTCATGATGAGGAAGGCCTGCAGGATCCCTGCTTTTCCCAGGGATCACGAGCCCTTGCCCCCAGCCACCTCTGCCCAGAGGAGACCCCCGCCAGGCCCTTGCTGCTTTCTGAGCCCAGCCCGCTCCTGCAAGGTACTCACTGGTCAGGACTGGCTGCTCGTTGTAACCTGGGAAAACAGAGAGAGAGGGAGGGTCAGGAGCTGCAGGTGGGGATGGGGCAGGGCTGGGGCAGGCTGCGGTGGGACAGCAGAGGAGGCAGGGAG
>NW_010215282.1:0-294 GCF_000695765.1 Mesitornis unicolor
CCCAGTGCTCCCAGTATGGAGGGGTCACCCCTCCCATACTGGGAGCACTGGTCAGCTCTCCTTGCCATGGGGCCCACCAGCATCTTGGCCTCCCAGTTCCTCCCAGTCTCTCCCAGTACCTCCCTGTGTCTCCCAGTGTCTCCCAGCGCCCCCTAGTGCTTCCCAGTCACCTCCCAGTGCTTCCCAGTCCCCTCCCAGTGCCTCCCAGTATCCCCCCAGTCACCTCACAGCACCTCCTGGTGCCTCCCAGTGTCTCCCAGTCCCTCCCAGTCCTCTTCCAGTGCTCCCCAGTCC
>NW_010215283.1:0-294 GCF_000695765.1 Mesitornis unicolor
GGCACACTCTGCGCTATCCACTGACCGATATAACACGGAGATTGACATCCTCTGGCTGAAGTGGGTATGCACTGGTGCACTGCAGGAAACAGAAGTTTGGATTGATGGGCTTCACAGTCTGATAAACCTGACGCATTGTGTCCATTGACTGCATCCCGCTGGAAATCACCATTGGGCGACCTAGCCAGTAGAAAACAGGCACATGTTTTGTCCTGTGTCTGTAAGAAAGCTATACAAGATTAAATTAAATTCTTGAAGTAAATGAATGCAGCAGAAAATGAAACTGGGTGAACC
>NW_010215284.1:0-295 GCF_000695765.1 Mesitornis unicolor
TGGGGTCAGCTGCTGTGGTTCCTCTGCTTTTCCTGGCCCTTTTTTCCCACTGCAGTGCTCTGGTGTGGCTTTCTCCACCAGTCACAGTCCCTCTAGAGTCATGGCTCCTCCAGTGTCTTCTGTGTGCCTGCACCTGCTCAGAGGGTTTCTTTGCTCCAGCCCTTGCTGGTGGCACCTCTCTGCTACAGCCCTGCTCAGGCTGTGGAACTGCACAGGGTGGTCTGTGACCTCCTTTTCCCACCTCACCCCTGCAGTCCCAGCTAGTAAGACCCTGCTAATTATGTTCAATGCACCT
>NW_010215285.1:0-295 GCF_000695765.1 Mesitornis unicolor
GTAGGCTCTGGATGTGGTCTAACAAGCACTGCTCAGAGAGGAGTAATTGCTCTCCTCAAGCTGTTCTGGTGCCAGTACAGCCCAGGGCGCTGTTGGTCACCTTCAGTGCCAGGGTCTGTTGGCCACCAGCACCTCCAGATGCTGTCTGGCAAAGCTGAGCAGTCCACTCTTTTATTAAGTTTTCCCCTTTACTGGTTCCCCAGTGATTAATGACAAGGGAACCTCTGCACCACATCTACCTCCCAGTTTGGATGTTTATAAACATAATTCATCACACGGCTCTTGGTTTTTTTTT
>NW_010215286.1:0-295 GCF_000695765.1 Mesitornis unicolor
TCTTCTTCCTCTTCTTCTTTCTCTTCTTCTTCTTGGTTTTTTTTTTTAATTTTTTTTAAAGTTAAGTATTGTGTTCTGGCTGATGAAAACAAAGCTTAAGGTCCAGTAGGATGAATTACATAAGTGTAAATGCTTATTAGTATGGCTTGTACCTTTGAAAAAGAAGCAATGAGTCTTGTCTCAAGGATAAAGGAAACAGGGCTTTCCACTAATTCCTAAAATTACTAATTCCTAAAATGGTTAAACTGCTAATATTAGTTTTAAAAATATATGGAAATATACTGTTACCACACTT
>NW_010215287.1:0-294 GCF_000695765.1 Mesitornis unicolor
ATTTTAAAATTATTTGATATGGCTTTCTAGCAATGCTTAGAAAGCAATATAAAATGCTAGTTTCAACATAACAGTTTCCTTAGAGCTTAGGTTTAATTAATAAGCTTTGGTGGATTTCTTTTTAGGGGCAAATACCAAGTATAGATCATAAGAACTTTATGGATAAACTGCAACAAAATGGAAATAAGATTATATGGATGGCAAAAGTTTTAGTACATAGTATGCATATTCAGCCCTGAACCCCAAGTAAAATTACTTGAAATAGTTGAATCTCAAATCAGTTTTGAAGGATTT
>NW_010215288.1:0-294 GCF_000695765.1 Mesitornis unicolor
ATATGGGGTGACAAAGCACGTGTGTGGGAGGGGTTTGGGGGCACTCCAATGGTCCTTGTCCACACTTGGGGGGCAGCCCGAGCCCCCCAACCCCTGCTTGGCCGGGCAGCTCTGCCCCATGTCCCCAGTGTCACCAGTCAGACCCAAACCCATTGCTGGGGGTCCTGGCGCAGCACCCCAGAGCTTTGGGGTGCTCCATGAGGGGGGGGAACCCCATGGGAAGGAGGGGGCCACCAGCACCATTGCAGTGGGGTCCAGTGGCGGCCTCGCTGCTCTGCTCCTCATGGGGGGCCC
>NW_010215289.1:0-294 GCF_000695765.1 Mesitornis unicolor
TATTGTTATTGTCATCGTTATTGTCACTGTCGTCATTGTCGTTGTCGTTATTGTCGTTGTTGTTGTTGTCGTTGTCATTGTCATGTTCATTGTCAGTCATTGTCAATTTCGTCGTTGTCATTGTCGTTGTCGTTGTCATTGTCGTTGTTGTTGTCGTCATTGTCATTGTCTTTGTTATTGTCTTTGTTATTATTGTCATTGTCATTGTCATAGTTGTTATTATTGTTATTGTCATTGTTGTCATTGTTGTCGTTGTCGTTGTCATTGTTATTGTTATTGTTGTCATTGTTATTG
>NW_010215290.1:0-294 GCF_000695765.1 Mesitornis unicolor
AAAAAAAAGACACTAAATTAAAGACAAATCTAGAGTATAAAACAAAAATATGGCAGGACAATCATTAAAAATGTTTTAGTGGACAAAACTGGTCCACACATGCCTTTGTGCTCCCTGGAGTAATGAATACCTTTTAAGTAAAAGTGCAAGTAGCAGACAAAAAGTTCAGTGAAATTTCTTGGCGTTTGGTGGCACTATTACTGATGCAAGGCAGAACGGCAGCAGCACATTGTTCAACACAAGTTCCAGAACTCCTGGAACGTGCTGCAAGGTTCCAGGAAGGAAGATATTACC
>NW_010215291.1:0-295 GCF_000695765.1 Mesitornis unicolor
GGCTGCAGGGGAATCTCTGCTCTACACCTTGAGCACCTCCTCTCCTTCCTGCACTGACCTTGGTGACTGCAGCGTTGTTTCTCTCACATATTCACAATCCTCTCACAATCCTCTTTTTGATGCTGTTGTTACACCATTGTTTGTTTCCCTCCCCACCTCCTTCTTAAATATGTTATCCCAGAGATGCTAACACCATTGCTGATTATCTTGGTCTTGGCCAGTGGCAGCTCTGTCCTGGAGCCCACTGGCACTGGCTCTATCAGGCATAGGGGAAACTTCTAGCAGCTTCTCACAG
>NW_010215292.1:0-295 GCF_000695765.1 Mesitornis unicolor
TGGAGCAGTGTCAGGTTTTGGTGTCTGAGCCATGCAGCGAGGACTGGTGGGGGTGAAAGGTCTGAGGTTAACCCAGATCCATCTGCGTCAGCGGTGATGCCTCCCTGTGTGTAAAACAACGATGTTACCAGAGCCTAGAAGGGAGCTGGGTGGATGCTGAGGCAAGGGCAGCAGAGCCATTGGTGGCTCCCAATGGAGCAGAATCTGCTGCCAGCGTGGGGCCTCGTGGGGCCAGTGCAGCTCCCTGCAGAGCCACCAACCCCACAGGACCAACTCCTTGGGCTGACCAGGACCT
>NW_010215293.1:0-294 GCF_000695765.1 Mesitornis unicolor
TAATCATATCAACTACCGCCTAATTGCTAAGACAGAACAACACTCCTAATTATACCCATTGTGAATTTTTGCTTTTGGATGGAGTATGAAGTGGTTTTGTATGTTTATAAATTGCTGGATTCAGGTGAGCTTCAAATTTCTGCAGGCTGATCTCACATTAGTCCTTTGAATGACTTGTATTTTTAATTTGGCATGAAACTACTGCAAGCTACATGGTGAAACTAATGAGGCTGCCACAAATGTGCAGGGCAATAATCAACAGCTACTTGATTGCTGGAAAGTCTGTGCATGATG
>NW_010215294.1:0-294 GCF_000695765.1 Mesitornis unicolor
TTTTTCCCCCATGTTATGTGTTCTTAGGGCATTTTACACCCATCTCCACCAAGCCTGGAGGTTTCAGGGCTGTCAGACCAACACTTGTTCCTCTGGTTGCTTCCTGAGTCTCTAGAAGCCCACGTGGGCTTTTCCCTAGGAACCATCCTGCAGATCTTGCCAGTGGATGTGGTGGTGGCCTGGAAAGATGGTGGTTGGACAGAGATGCTTGGGAAGCTGTAAGACGGGCTGGCAGGCGTTTGGGCAGGGTTGGATTTGCATCACATTGCAGAGGATGAGATGCTTCTATGTGGG
>NW_010215295.1:0-295 GCF_000695765.1 Mesitornis unicolor
GTTTAAATCAAGGAGGATCCAGGAAACTGAATTGAGCTTGACAAGCCTGACTGACTTTTATGATGAAACAATTAGTTAAATGATCAAAGGGAAGGTGGTGGCTGACAGACACTTCAACTGTAGTAAGGCTTTTTGCTTACAGCATTCTTATTTGTAAGCCAGGGAGGTACAGGCTGAGCAGACAGACAGATATACGGGTTGAAAATAGGTTAGATCACTAAACTCAAAGGTTAGAAGTAATGGCTCACCACCAAGTTTGTGGTAGGTAATAAGTAATCCAGAGGTTGACTCTGGA
>NW_010215296.1:0-295 GCF_000695765.1 Mesitornis unicolor
CTATATGCAGCTGGAGCTGCTCACTCTTGCAACCCTTTCTCAGTGGCTTGAGTTTTTAAGGGCTATAATTCTTGGATTTACCAATGTTTCATCAATTTACCTGAAAACGACTACAACCTCTAACCAATTTTAGCATTTCCTGGCCTGAAGCCGGTTTTCTACAAACGTGCCCCATCTTCTTCTGAACAGAAGACCTGGCACTGAAGATCGCTCAAGAGAGTCACCTCCTTCTCCCACACAACACTGTCCCCATCTGGGGTCCTCTTCGCTCTCCTCTGACTCCCAGCAACAGCAG
>NW_010215297.1:0-295 GCF_000695765.1 Mesitornis unicolor
AATGAGCCGGGAGACAGCACAATTAATTACACATGAAGGACAGATAACAGACAGCAAACTGCCAACAGTAGAGAGAAACAAAATACTGATGTGAACGATTAAAGCGTCCATGTGACAGAAGAGTCAGCGATTTCTCATACAGCGAGCGGCTGGGCACAGCCCCAGGAGAGCTGTGATGGATGCTCGGCTGAGTGGCTGGCCAGGGGGGAGACTGGGCGGGCTTGGGCTTTCAGGGATCCTCTCCCATCAAAGCCGAGCTAGGTACTTTCTGAGGCTGACAGGCTGCGCTCTGGGC
>NW_010215298.1:0-289 GCF_000695765.1 Mesitornis unicolor
TCTGTGCTCCAAAGGAGGTATTTGTCTGATAGAAAGTGCAGTTTTCCAGGCAGAAGTAGGAGTTAATAGTCAGCAGACTGACTGAAAAGGTGCAGTCCTACAGCCACCATCTCTGCCATACATTTGGCAGCATCCTCAGGATGTTCGCACTCAACCAGCTAGGGCAGGCTAGAGGATGTATTGCCTCATGAGAAGTGGCAGAGAGAAGAGCAGCGTGCAGTTCCCTCCGCTGCCCTTACTGCACCTCATTCTTCACATTCCTCCACCTTGCAAGGCTGTGAAGCTGCTC
>NW_010215299.1:0-293 GCF_000695765.1 Mesitornis unicolor
TTTTGGTTGATTTGTACCTTCTTGTGACATTGGAGCATATAACTTCATCTGCACACCTTCACTGCATCATTTAATGAGAGCACTTTGTTGCTGCAGATACTCATGACCATGAACAATTCCCATTACTTTCATTTTGTGGAGCCTGCACTGATTTAATCTCACCCTAACAGAGAAAGATTAGAAGTTCCTCTTGGTTTTAATTTGATCCCATTGACCACAAGGCTGAGTTGATTTGCTGCAGAATCTGCAAGAGAAAGTGGAAAAAGAGAGAGTTTCAGCTGTTCAAGGTCAGT
>NW_010215300.1:0-295 GCF_000695765.1 Mesitornis unicolor
ATATTCAAGCTGACAAAACAAGAGTTTACAGACTATTTCTTTGCTTTTCTGGGGTGAGATCTCAGTATTTTTTTTAAACTTGATTTTTTGTACCAGGGATTCAAGGCTTCAGCCAAATATAATTTTTATTGGATAGGAGAAGCCAAAAAAGGAGAAAGTTTGACAAAGTTGAGATGAAACCTAAGAAAGACATGAAACCAGGTAGAGAAATGGGCACACAGAGAGAAAAATAAAAGACCACTAGAAGGAGGAAATAAAACAAGCGGATGCTAAGGGAAGCAGTGGAAGAACACAG
>NW_010215301.1:0-295 GCF_000695765.1 Mesitornis unicolor
GTTCCTCCCCCTCCTTTGGTGTTATTGAGAGGAGTTAAGCTAATTGAAAAGAATGTGAAATTAGCCCTAAAATGTCTAAATGTCTTTGTTCTGCACGTAGTGCTGGTAAAAGATGTGAGGAGGACAGAATTTCTGTGGTACCCAGACGTGGAGAGTAGGGAAGTTGAAAGAAGTGTTCGTGGGTAACGAGCAGGAAGCTGAGAGGAAAGAGCTGAGCAAGATCGCAAGGAGAGCTCTGAGGTGAGGCAGCACTGCAAGCACCCGTGAGGCAGGCTGTAGGACTGGTCAGAAAGCT
>NW_010215302.1:0-295 GCF_000695765.1 Mesitornis unicolor
TCTTTTAATTTACATTTTCTTTCCTCAATGGTGTCACGAGATTCTTTGATGGTACCAGTATGGGATTCCAAAATCCATAGGGACATGGAGGCAAAGATAAACCAACCCATTGCTCACATGGCTGAGTCCCTTCTCTCCCAAAATGTGGAGCACAAACGTCTTTCCATTTTTGCATATTCCCAAATCGGTGTGTGCCCCAGGCAGAGAGCAAATGTGATCCTTTCCCTCTTTCTTAGGGAAGGATACAACAATCCCCAGGTGTCTGGTGAGAACCTGATTGGCCTCAGCAGGGCCC
>NW_010215303.1:0-295 GCF_000695765.1 Mesitornis unicolor
AATTTGGTAAATACATGAAGCTAGCAAAGATCTGTCAAGCTGAAGTTCAGCTAGAATGTAAAAGGTGTAATAAAACTGAGGGATTCATACCAAAATTACTGAGCTATAGATAGGTACAGGCTAATTTTTTCGTTTTGGAAATAAAAGCACTTCTTCAGTCCAAAGCAGTTTCTTACAGAGAGGCACTTTTGCTCAGCTCACCGTAATATGAAAATACAAAAATACTCTCAGTGCAAATGTCCTCAAATGAAATAACGTTTGATGTTCTAGATAAGAATGCATGAATTGTACCAGA
>NW_010215304.1:0-295 GCF_000695765.1 Mesitornis unicolor
TTTTTTTTTCTTTTGCTGGTTTCAAAGCTATGAAATGCAGTTCTATTGCTGCAAGGGCACAATAGCATCCTCTGGCTGAAGCAAGCTGCTCCAAAGGCACCGTGGGTTTCTGAGACTTATGTTTCCTTCAAATGGACTGTGTTTTTTCAGTAATGTTTAAGGATCTTACCCCTACAGGTACCTACTAAGCCATAAAGCTTGTTATTGTCAGTGGGGATATGTGAGGCTTGTTAAGAGTCATTCAGTTGAGAAAAGCTTCGGGAGCTGTTTCCATTTGGTGAATTCATTTCAGTAA
>NW_010215305.1:0-295 GCF_000695765.1 Mesitornis unicolor
GCTGGCACCTCAGTATAAAACAAGCCATATCTGCATCTGCTGTCCAAAGCAAATATTCCACTGCGGTTTTTTTTAAAGAAAAAAAGTGAGTCAGATGTCCTGGGAAAAACCTCCACAATGTCTGTTTTTATTTTTGGGCCTTCATCTTGGGAGTTGTGATGAATTTCAAAGTAGATGCAGGTAGTCCCTTCCACTGCTACGTGAGTGCCATCAGAATGGTTAATGTACTCAGCTTTGGGCAGCAGGAGCTCTGTCCTGGAGCTGGCTGGCACTGGCTCTGTCCAACATGAGGGCA
>NW_010215306.1:0-295 GCF_000695765.1 Mesitornis unicolor
CAACTCTTAATATTCTGTGATTCTGTGATATGTTTTAACCTATACTGACAAGTTTATCATACATACACGTTATACACATACATATGTATAATTTCTTAACTATGAGTAGTAAATCAGTAGTTCCCGAGCAGGAAGCGGTTAACGACGCGTCCTTCAGGTACATCCTTGCTACAGCTACGGCCGAGCCCAGTCTGGTCTCTCCGTCCCTCCCGGGACCAGACCCGACTCAGACCGCAAGGGCCTCGCGGTCGCAGAGTTGAGCTGACTTGAGACTGGATGACGCGCCTCTGTGGCG
>NW_010215307.1:0-296 GCF_000695765.1 Mesitornis unicolor
CAAGAAGGTGACCTAAACTGATTTTGCTCAGTTACATGAATTGGGCTTACTAGTTCTCATCCGGATGTACTCAGCAGTGTTGTTACAAGCTGCTTTGCACCTTGGACTTAAAACAGCAAGTTTAAAACTATCAATGGACTAGCTAGGAGAGTTTAGGGGTCATTATTGCCCAGCAGCTTTCTCTTTTTGTCCCGTTTCCATTGCATTTTTCCTTTTCTACCTCCTCCTCTCTTCTAGAGGAGAAGCCCAAGTCTTCCACAAACACAAAGCCTTTGTCTCTCTTCAGCAAGTGGAAA
>NW_010215308.1:0-296 GCF_000695765.1 Mesitornis unicolor
CAAGAAGGTGACCTAAACTGATTTTGCTCAGCTACATGAATTGGGCTTACTAGTTCTCCTCCGGATGTACTCAGCAATGTTGTTACAAGCTGCTTTGCACCTTGGACATAAACCAGCAAGTTTAAAAGTATCAATGGACTAGCTAGGAGAGTTTAGAGGTCATTATTGCCCAGCAGCTTTCTATTTTTGTCCTGTTTCCATTGCATTTTTCCTTTTCTACCTCCCCCTCTTTTCTAGAGAAGAAGTGCTAGTCTTCCACAAACATAAAGCCTTTGTCTCTCTTCAGCAAGTGGAAA
>NW_010215309.1:0-296 GCF_000695765.1 Mesitornis unicolor
TGAAGACAAGGATGCTGTGACCACCACAGATGTGGCTGAGACCTTTCTGTGCCTTAAAACCTTGTGGGCACGATGGAAAGAGAGCAGAAGGCACCTCTCCTTGTTGTGGCAGTGACTCATTTCAAAGTGTGGGGCCTCCATTCACCGATGTCTGCATTTTCTTTGCACAATTCTTTCACAACGGGGCATGGAGGCAGCACCCTCCAGGCCTGAGGAACCATCGGCTCCCATCTCCTGCCTCTGATCCAGAAGGAGAAGTGACAAGGGATGCGTTAAGGCATCATCCTCTTGTATAA
>NW_010215310.1:0-295 GCF_000695765.1 Mesitornis unicolor
AAAGCTGTGTGAGCCCCCTGCTTTGCACAGGGCCCTTTCCTTGGCAAAAGCATTGCTGTGGGCAGGCGAAGGGGAGAGGTGCAGCCTGTTGGACATGAGCAGTGTTTTGGGCCATTACCCCTGGGGTTACAATAGCAGGGCTGGTGCCTTGTGCCTGCAGGCCCTGGCTGGAACCCGGCCCATCCAGCCCTCGGGCACCGGGGTGGCTCAGCAGCTGCTCTTGGGCACAGCCTGAACAGCTCCCCTCAATTCCAAAGTAACTGTGGCCACAGCAGAGCCATAGGCCGGGGCCACC
>NW_010215311.1:0-295 GCF_000695765.1 Mesitornis unicolor
TTTTTTAAAAAGACCATTATTAGATTATCATTTGAAAATGAAAGAATGTAAAAATTTATTTGCCTTACTATGGAGTAAAAGTAGGTATTTAAATTAAAAACACACACAGACACAGACACACACAATGTATATACACCTTCTCACTGCAAGGTAACATTGGATTTAATTTAAAACTGAATGATATAAAAAAATTAAGAGGTTTTCAATGTGCACCCAAAACATACCAAATAAATCACATCATAAACCCATGTGAGAAGGAATTTGCTTAACATTTTATTTACTTCAGGATGTTAAC
>NW_010215312.1:0-296 GCF_000695765.1 Mesitornis unicolor
GGTTGGCTTTTTACTTTCCTGCACTCTTTGACAGTTCGCATCACCCACTTCAGCTCCTCACCTTCTCTCTCTCTCCACCCAAATCCTAACTTTTTTTCCCTCTTCCACTTCCTTCCTCGCCATTATTTCAGGATTATGTAAAAAAAAAAACCACTAGAAAGTGACTTGCCAGGGAGGGTAGCCTACTATAAGTACTTTTCCCTAAAGCCAGACTATATAGGCGTTTTGGGTTTTATAAACCGCTATGGGCTCCTGTTTCGGGTCAGGAGCTATGCAACAAGCAGGCAAGGGCTTGG
>NW_010215313.1:0-296 GCF_000695765.1 Mesitornis unicolor
TGTGTTGTGTTGCATGTGTCGCGTTGTATGCGTGTCACATTGTATGCATCTGTGTCACATTGTGTGTCACGCATGCGTCGCGTTGTAAGCGTGTGTCGCGTTGTACGCCTGTGTTGCGTTGCATGCGTCACGTTGTATGTGTCTGTGTCACGTTGTGTGTCGTGTTGTATGCGTCTGTGTCGCGTTGTGTGTTGCGTTGTATGCGTCTGTGTCGTGTTGCGTTGGTTGTATGCATCTGTGTCGCATTGTGTGTCACGTTGTATGTGTCTGTGTTGTGTTGCATGTGTCGCGTTGTA
>NW_010215314.1:0-296 GCF_000695765.1 Mesitornis unicolor
GGGGGGGTTAATTAACCCCATTATTGCCCATTTGGGGGGTAATTAATTGCCCCAGGGGGTGTTAATTACCCCCATAATTGTCCTTTTGGGGGCAAATTGCGTGGCAGGGGGGTTAATTACCCCATAATTACCCCATTTAGAGGGGTAATTAATTGCCCCAGGGATTAATTACCCCAATTATTGCCCCTTGGGGGGTAATTAATTGCTGGGGAGTTTAATTACCCTCCTAATTACCCTTTGGGGGGTAATTGCAGTGGTCTGGGGGGGCAATTAAGACCTGTGGGGTTAATTGTGTT
>NW_010215315.1:0-296 GCF_000695765.1 Mesitornis unicolor
CCATGAATCAATGAGTCGACAGTTTTGCAGAAATACTCAGTATCCCAGTTTTATTGCATCCTTCATTATCTTTTCTGCAATAACTTTGGTCTCGCCCCAGTGATATTGACTTCAGTCTGCAGTAAAGAGCAAATTTTATGAGTGTTCACACTAAGTAAAATTTCATATTCAGTCACTTTTAAAATAGTAGAAGCTTTGGGATTTGCCATTTTGAAAAACACTGACTACATTCCTGTGCTTGAGTGTTGAAATCAGGTTTCTTAGTTTCATATTTATATCTAAAATGAAAGTGACTC
>NW_010215316.1:0-295 GCF_000695765.1 Mesitornis unicolor
AAACCATCCTGTGAACTAGGCAACCGCAACTCCTGAAACTGGATGGAGACAGACAGCACTTTCTTGCAGCATTACCGTTGTTTCCAGCACCAGTGAGACACCTGCATGCTGAGATGTCAATGGCAGGTAGTCACGGTCCCTCTTCTCTACCTCTTTTTAAAAGGCAGTGTGTAGCCTGGGCTTCCTAAGACCCCTGCATGTGGTACAAGTGTCCACCTCTCAGTCCTGCCTCCTTCTCTCCCCAATCCCTTTCCTCAAGACAAGGAGTCTAGTCTCCCACAGGGCCTGCACTCTT
>NW_010215317.1:0-295 GCF_000695765.1 Mesitornis unicolor
GGGGTCCATGGGCAGATTTAGGGGATCCATGTGGGGATTTAGGGGGTCCATGGGTCAGTCTGGGGGTCCATGGGGCAGTTTGGGGTCCATGTGGGGAGTTTGGGGTCCATGGGTCAGTCTGGGGGTCCATAGGAGGATCTAGGGGATCCATGTGGGGATTTAGGGGATCCATGGGGGGATTTAGGAGGCTCATGGGCAGATTTAGGGAGTCCATGGGGCAGCTTGGGGTCCAGGGGGGGAGTTTGGGGTCCATGAGCAGATTTAGGGGTCCATGGGGCAGTTTGGGGTCCATGGG
>NW_010215318.1:0-295 GCF_000695765.1 Mesitornis unicolor
CAACCTCCTTGCTCCTCTGTCCTCTGCTCAGGACTCCTGCACAGCTGGTAGCAGGTTTTACTTGGGGGAAGTTGTCACAGATCATCAGAGTTAAGGCAGCCTAAATCTGCTGAGCATCTGTCCCCTTACTCTTGGTGGTCTGCTGGGTGGAGCATCCCCACGTCTAAGTGGGTAGAGGGCACAACAGATCTTCCCTTTGCCTGGGGCCTGGAGGAAGGAAGGGGTATGCTTCTTTCTTCCCAACATTACTTTTACTCACCTCCCATACAACCAGACTGACAGGCAAAGCAAGTGT
>NW_010215319.1:0-295 GCF_000695765.1 Mesitornis unicolor
GGCCAGGAATTCGTTACAAACTGAGAAATCCATGATCAATAGACATGAAACATGCTGAAAGAATAATCCAAAGGTAGAAAATAGGGTAAAATTTGGAAGTATGGACAGAGGGAAAGTTCCAGATCAAAACTGGCAGCAGAACTCCCTAGAAACAGGGAGTGCAGGTATCTCTTGGTACTAACTGATACCTTTTTTGGGGTGGCCCAAAACTGTCCATTGTACAATCAATGAGGCCCGAGAAGTCACGAAATTCTATAGAAAAAATATTCCTAGATTTGGAGTGCCAGAGGTGATC
>NW_010215320.1:0-295 GCF_000695765.1 Mesitornis unicolor
TCACTTCACATTTGTAGAATGGATCCTAAAAGTGAACCTGTAGCTGAGATTTGCCTTCCATTACTTTTTTCCAGATTCAGGTTTTTCGGTAGGAAAAAAGAGGAAGAATTACTGACTCAAATCCTGCTAGTTCAGGTTAGTTCTCTACTATTACAATTGAGAAACACACAGTTGGACTCTAAATGCAGTTTCCTGGTCATCACCTAATTCACCTGTCTAATTTAAAGGCTGCTCTCTACTTCAGAGCCAATGAGTGAATTTAAGCTCCTCCAGAGGGTAATTTGGGACATCTGGA
>NW_010215321.1:0-295 GCF_000695765.1 Mesitornis unicolor
AGCCTGTTCCAGTCTTTGATAATCCTTTCAGAGTAGAAGTTTTTCCTAATATCTAACCAAACCTCTCCTGGCATAACTTGACAACATTTCATCTCATCCTATGGCTTATTACTGCTATTTGCTCATTTAGTTAAGGCTAACTAAATATGGAAGACATGGCCCTTTTGTAGGGTCCTCTATGGGCTGCAGTGTGGATATCTGCTCTGATATGGTCCTCCTTGGGCTGCAAGAGAACAATCTCATCACCATAGTCTTCTCCACAGACTGCAGGGGAATCTCTGCTCTAGCACCTGGA
>NW_010215322.1:0-295 GCF_000695765.1 Mesitornis unicolor
TGTAGGGAACTGTTGGTGATTCTTCTGCCTGAGGATAAGCCTTGCAATTTGACTGTGCTTTTTGATTTTCTTCACCTTTCCAGAATAATCTGTAACTGGGTAGAGTAGCAGATAGCATAGTGTATGGAATAATATTATACATAATGTTATGTAAAATGGTAAAATCTTTTCATGTGATGTGTACTCGTGTAATATGAGTACTTCAGAGGTTCATTTACTTACTGTCTTGCTAAACCACCACCATTTTGTTAACTGCTTACTAACATAGCATATCCATGCTATGCTGTTTTTTTTT
>NW_010215323.1:0-296 GCF_000695765.1 Mesitornis unicolor
GGTGGATGGGGGTCTGACCCCAAAATGAGGGGGGTCCCAGGGGTTCAGGTGAGGAGGGGGTGCTGGGGGTCACCCAGGCCTTTGGGTGCAGGGCAGGGGGGTACCCCCAGGTATTCGGGACCCCCAAATTTACCCCCCTGGCAGCTTGGGGGAGGGGGTTACCCTGGTGTCCCCCCCACCCCCTCTCAGGGTCCTGTGGGGGGGCGAGCGATGGCACCCGGGCTCGAGTCCATTTGGGGAGGGGGGCGTCACAAGGGGGCTCCTCCGGGACCTGCGGAGACAGCGAAGAGGGGCCT
>NW_010215324.1:0-296 GCF_000695765.1 Mesitornis unicolor
AGCAGCGAGGTATAAAAGTGTAGAACTGCTCAGTATGGGACAGAGCTCAGATGTGCCAAGCATTTGCACTGAAGGTTTCTCTCTCCCCCAGCACAGGAAATAGTTCCTTTGGGCTGTTTGCTTGTCATCTTGAACTGAAAGCTGTCTCGACCATAAAGTGACTTGAGATAGAAAGCCCCGCAAATGAAGCAGCCTGCCTTTGTGCTTTCTAGGATCAAGCGGAGTTTTTTGTTTGCTTGCTTTTATTGTATATTTCTTTACTCACTTGACAGTTACTGCTCTCCAGGATTTTAATT
>NW_010215325.1:0-295 GCF_000695765.1 Mesitornis unicolor
CCAGGAAAAAGTTATTGTAATACACCGGGAGAATATTACTGCGCCCATTGGGGATGTGAGACTGCAACTACAGCAAATTGGAAAGTATCTAGAAAGGATAATTTTCCTGAAGCATCCTGGGGGCCAGAGCCATGTAAAAAACCCACACATGATTATTCTGGAGGGGTAAACAGTGCAGGTACATGTAAACATCTAACAGTTAAAATACAAAAGCCTGAAGATCCCGGATGGGGTATGGGCCGAACTTGGGGGATACGCTTTTGGGAACCCGGAACCGATAGAGGAGGGCTAATAG
>NW_010215326.1:0-296 GCF_000695765.1 Mesitornis unicolor
CAGTTCTGATTGATGTTTGCATCACGTCCATGCTGAATTTCTGGTGCCCTGCTCAAATGTCTTTATTCTGTGCGATGTTCAGTCCACAAGCTGGGTTACCAGAGCAGTTTCAGTGATGGCTTCTCATTATACCAGTACCCTTCCCTGGAAGGGTATCAAGTGATATGGAAAGCTAATTAACCAACCCACTTCTTCTTAGTCTTTTGCTGTCAACAGATGCATCAGTTGTTCAGTTTTGTGTATAATATGGGCATATATGACAGATATATATACTCTCGAGCTCTAATAATAATTAA
>NW_010215327.1:0-297 GCF_000695765.1 Mesitornis unicolor
GCTGCTGTGTCAGTGCTTTGCTGTCGGGAGCGGCCACTCCGGGGTTTCCCCGCGGGTTTTTGCTGTGCAAGCTGTTTTGGGGTTTGTCGTGCAACGCCTGTTTCCTTTCTCTGTTTCTCCCTTTCTTTCCTCACCCTGCTCTGTGGGCTGGGCTGGGGGCAGTGATGCTGTCTCCAAGTGCCACCACTGCCACTGCGTGGAGCCTCCCAAACTCCTCAAGGATCCCCATGGACTCCTGCAGTGCTCGTTGCTGATGAGCTGGTTGGTTTGGTACCCAAGATGATAGCAGTATTATAT
>NW_010215328.1:0-295 GCF_000695765.1 Mesitornis unicolor
GACTCGTCCTGTCCCAGGGAAAGGCGGCCAAACAGGACACCACCCAAAATAGCAACCTCCGGAGGCCAGTGGGTACGTCAGGGAGCATCCACACGCCGAGTGTCCCAGCTGCAGCCGAGCGCTGTTCTTGGGAGTGAGCTCCCTTCCAGGAAAGAGGGTGCAAACAGCATGGGTGCTTTTTGAAAAATATCCAGTAAAGTCTGACACCTGAGAAAAGACCTTCAAGACCACTGAGTCCAACTGCCTGCTCCACCACTAAACCATGTCCCTGAGCACATTTACCTGTCTTCTAAAC
>NW_010215329.1:0-296 GCF_000695765.1 Mesitornis unicolor
CCCCTCCCTGCCTTTGGTGATGGGGAACCCCAGCACGATCCAGCCTGTTGGGAAGGGGGCATCCCCCAAACCCCTCCCATATAGGGGACCCCGTAAGCACCTTGGCACATGGGGGACCCCACCTGCACCGGGCATCTGGGGAAGGGAACCCCAAAGCCCCCAACACGTGGGAAGGGGAACCCCCACCACTGTGTGTGCATGGGGAAGGGGACCCCAAAGCCCCCAACACATGGGAAGGGGAATCCCCACTATTGTGTGTACATGGGGAAGGGGACCCCAAAGCCCCCCGACCCATG
>NW_010215330.1:0-295 GCF_000695765.1 Mesitornis unicolor
CTGAGGTCTTTTTGAAATAGATACAAATTAGATAGAATAGCAGAATTCCTCTTCTGTGCACTCTCATCTCTGGGTGCTCATTCTCAGTCTTTGTCAGTGCTGAAAAGAACACTGTTCTGCCTGAACTTACTGCCAGGGCCAAATAAGGGAAACCGGCATGTGGAGAGCAGGTCTTTAGGTACTGTTCTCCTCCTCGTAGAAGGACACTGTGGGCAGTGTTAGGGGAAAACTGATGTACTCATGACCTTCTTTCCATTTCTCTCCTACCCCTCCTCCTTTCTTAGATGCCTCCTGA
>NW_010215331.1:0-293 GCF_000695765.1 Mesitornis unicolor
GTTCTGTGATTCTGTGATTCTGTGAACAGCATCTTCCAGGCCGAAATCATGGAGATGTTTCTTTGGATCCACCCTTAGGAAATCTGGGGAGGGAAATGGGAGGAATGAGAGGTCACTTTTAGGATTTCCCTGTATAATCATAAATCTTTAAAATGGCAACAGAAAGGCTGTCCTATACAGACCTGTTTTTCTGTCCTGATTTTTCAGGTAGCCTGAATAAGGCTGTCATACACCAGAAACTAAAGCACACAGACATCAATAATTCACAGATTCACAGAATATTAGGAGTTGGA
>NW_010215332.1:0-293 GCF_000695765.1 Mesitornis unicolor
ACTGTTTGTTGTTATTTATTGCCGCATCAAGTCCACCCCAAGCGTGCTTGTGGCTTTTTGGTGCTGCTCCCTCCAGTCAAATGACTGCTTTTGCCAGGCCAGGGCAGGCCTTAACGTTTCAGAACATTTCGCAGAGCCAACAGAAGCTGCTCGAAATTGTTCCCTGAAAGCCCCACTTCAATTGCGGACGTTTCTAAGCTGCACGCCTCCTGGGAGAAAAGAAAATACAAAGCGCGTGTTCAGCACCGGTGGCTTGAGGGCAGATCAAGATAGGACAGGACTCGCGCTAAGCT
>NW_010215333.1:0-295 GCF_000695765.1 Mesitornis unicolor
TTACTTCCCTTGTTTTCACATAGGCTTGGATGAGCCTCTATAATGAAATTACCTCATTAATGCCTTTATTCTTGCAGAGTAACTCATTCAAGATCTACCATTTAGTTTTAATTTAATGCTGTCAAAAGCAAAAGGTGCATTCATGTCTTTGATTAGTGCATTTTTTTCTCTCTAAAGAGTGGACAGATTTAAATTATTAAGATGGCAAGTAGTGAGTTGTAATTGGATACAAGCAGCACTTCAGTGAATATTAAATGCTTTCAAAGCCTGGCCTATGTGGTCTGCTGACTATTAA
>NW_010215334.1:0-296 GCF_000695765.1 Mesitornis unicolor
CCAACCCAACCAACCTTGGGTCTTCTTAACCTAACCCAACTCAGCTGAACCCACCTTGATCTTCTCAATCCAACCAAATGACTTGGCTCTTGGTGACCCAAAGGCCCTTGAGTCTTCTCAACCCAGACCAAGTGCCTTGGGTCTCGGTGATCCAAACAGCCTGGGACCTTCTCAACCCAACCCAGCCCAGCCCAACCAACCTTGGGTCATGGTGACCCAACCCAACCAGTCCTGGGAACTCAAAGGGCTTTGGGTCTTCTCAGCTCAACCCAACCAGCCTTGGATCTTGGGGACCC
>NW_010215335.1:0-296 GCF_000695765.1 Mesitornis unicolor
GTGAATTCTGGTCGCTTGGTTGCTTGCATAACCACTTTGTTCTTATTCAGCAAAATCAGGCCCCAGCTAATGGTTAAACATGCCATGACCATGCAGCCATACCTGACCACTAAATGTAGTGTAAGTAGAGAAAATCAGTCTTTTTTTTTTCCCCAGATAATTAAAGCATGGAAACAAATGACTGTCTCATATGAAGTTGAAGGTAGGAGAAGAAAACTGAAAATTGTGGTTTTATTTCGTGGACATCATGGCTACTGAAGATAATAGGTCCTTTTGATGATCTCTGTAGCTTCTAA
>NW_010215336.1:0-296 GCF_000695765.1 Mesitornis unicolor
CTGACAGGTTTGGGGCATCGACCACCGCTCCAGGAAGCCTGTGCTGGGGTCTGACCCCCCTCTGGGTACAGAAATGCCTCCTCGTGTCCAGTCTGAGCCATTCCCAGGGTCTCTGGTCCCATGGAGCAGAGCTCAGCACCTCCTGCCCCACGTCCCCTCCTCAGAAGCTCAGAGAGCGACGGGGTGGCCCCTCAGCCCCCTCCTCCCCAAACCAGACAAACCCTGAGCCCCCGCTGCTCCTCACAGGCTGTGCCCCAGCCCTGCCCCAGCTTCGTGCCCTCATGGTCACATTTGGG
>NW_010215337.1:0-296 GCF_000695765.1 Mesitornis unicolor
TGACAAAGTAACCTGCTTGGTTGATGTGTGGCGAGCAGCAGACACAGTCTACCTGGATTTCTCCAAGGTTTTTGATGCTGTTTCCCACAGATGCCTCCTAGAGCAACTGATGTTTACAGTCCAGACAAGCGGTCTGTGCGGTGGCTGGGGAACTGGCTGACAGGACATACCCAGAGAGTGGTAGTAAATAGCTCCTTTTCAAACTGACAACCTGTCACAAGTGGGGATCCCCAGGGATTAATATGGTGTCCAACACTTTTTAATCTCTTCCTAAGTGATCTGGATGATGGGATCAA
>NW_010215338.1:0-296 GCF_000695765.1 Mesitornis unicolor
TCTCTGCCTACATCACTCCTGCCACTGCTTTGTTATTGTGATTACAATGTTCCTGCACAGGAGCCTTCAGAGCAGACAACTGCTTTTCTTACACCTACTTCCACTGCAAGACCTTCACCCTCAGACTAGTTCCTCCCTCGAGCTGCAAACTGTAATGCCTTAATGTTGCTTTGCAGTTGGTATGCCATGCAAGGTCCCAGAGGCACTCAAATTCAGTTTAAGTGGCAAGTTAAGCAGGCTGTTTGATCAACAGCAGTGGTGGCTTCTCTGTTATCTTGAGCTGTTTTATAAGAAAA
>NW_010215339.1:0-296 GCF_000695765.1 Mesitornis unicolor
CATGAGTGCTGAGGGAGCTGGTGGAGGTCATCGCTAGGCCACTCGCCATCATCTATGAAAAGCCCTGGAGAACAGGAGGGGTGTGTGAGGACTGCAGAAAAGCTACTATCGCTCCAGTCAGCCTCACCTCCATCCCCGGAAATGTAATGGAACAGCTTGCTCTTGGTGCTGTCAAAGCATGTCAAGGAAAAGAGGCTTATCAGGAGCAATCTGCATGGATTCACCAAGGGATAGTCATGCTTGACCAGTCTGATAGCCTTTTTCAATGGCATAACTGGATGGATTGATGAGGAGAG
>NW_010215340.1:0-296 GCF_000695765.1 Mesitornis unicolor
CCCATGGACTGAGACCCCCACTCATCAATGACCCCCACCCATGGACCTGGGACCCCCCCCATGATCTTGGGGCCCCCTCTCATGACTCAGAGACCCCCATCCATGACCCTGGGACCCCCACCCATGGGTGCCCTGTACCCCTGCGCCGAGGCCCCTCGGGCGCCTCCGGGTGCCGCGTGACCATGACGACCTTCACAACGAGGCTGTTCCCGCCCTGACGAATCATGTTAACGACCTGCCGGTGCCCCACCTTCACCACGTTCTGACCGTTCACCTGCGGGAACACGCTAAGGTCA
>NW_010215341.1:0-296 GCF_000695765.1 Mesitornis unicolor
TTAAGCTGCCTTTAAAACATCACCCCAGGTAAGTGGATTCTTGAGGTCTGAGGTTGAAGATCAATGTTAACCAGAATAGAAAGAAACTTGGTGTAATCTGCAGGGCAGTTTGGAATTCTCAGCCTTTTAAATCCTTCATGCTTCAATCTTAACTGAAAATGCAGAGAACGTAAGGAAGTTGCAAAACAGCACAAAAGCATCAATAACTGGGCTCTTTGGTTTGGTTTTGTTTCTTTAAAAACCCTGCTTGCAGAGGCTATTAAGAGAGATATCAAGCGCAGGGCTATACAGTTTCC
>NW_010215342.1:0-296 GCF_000695765.1 Mesitornis unicolor
GTTTAAAGTATCACAGTAAACACAAATTCACAAATGTAAGAACATTCTGTTTGGTTATGTAATAGGCATATATTTTTTGCTGGCTTCATTCTCTGCGAGCTAATTATGATTGCTGTAGTGGAGCTGTGGTAGCTGCAAGTCAGAAGACACCATTATTCTAACTGTGGAAGTGGTATTCACCCACCAGTTCCAGTATCTCGTTATCATCTTCTGGTTTAGCTATAGCTAATTAGTCACAGAAATAGTTAGTTGTGATATAAGAACACTAAATGATCAAAAGTCTGTCTCATCCTTGA
>NW_010215343.1:0-297 GCF_000695765.1 Mesitornis unicolor
GCCCAGCAGTGTAGGAGCGCAGCAGCCTCTGTGCCTCCTCATGGCACTCATGCACAATGGCACTGATGATGCCATGGACCAACACTGCTGTGTGTTCCTCAAGACAGCCCTGCAGCAGCTGGACCATGGCCTCCTCATGTGGACCGTAGCTGCACAGGATGGTGAGGATGAGGCTCTCTACACTCATTGCCTCCCACCACCGGGCCCCATGTATTGCCTCCAGCTCCTGATGCAGCCAGGGCAGCACGGGGTCCAGGAGATGCTGCTGCCTTTGGAAGAGCTGTGCCCAGACCTCAG
>NW_010215344.1:0-297 GCF_000695765.1 Mesitornis unicolor
GCCAATGGATTGAGCTCTAAAGGGGTAAGGGATTGAGTAATCCCAAAACAAATGGATTGAGATGGAAGGAGCCAAGGGATTAAGCAATCTCCAAAATAAGGGATTGAGCTCAAAAGAGATCAATGGATTAAGGTCAAAAGGGGTAAGGGATTGAGCAATCTCAAAGACAAGGGGTTGAGCTCGAAGGGGTTGAGGGATTGATCAATCCCAAAACCAAGGGACTGAGCTCAAAAGGGGCCAAGGGTTCAACCAATCCTCAAACCAAGCGATCAAGCTCAAAAGGAGCTGAGGGATTAA
>NW_010215345.1:0-296 GCF_000695765.1 Mesitornis unicolor
CTCCCATGACACTTCTTGCCCTACCCTGACTTTCACCCAAAGGGCTGGTGAAATTAGCCCCTTCTGTGCATTTACTTAGTTGCTACTTTTATTTCTTTAAATAAAGTCTGCTTAAACAATTGCCATGAGGTCGTTAAGTTCAAGTAACTGAGGGAGGAAAATGCTTCAGCGTCAGCTGCATCTTGTAGAAAAAACACCTTTGTTTTTAAACTCCCAACACCTCTGAGTGAGAGAGGAAAGAGCAAAGCAACATGCAGTAAGTGCAACTGTGGAGGCCTGGGCCATAGAAACACTGT
>NW_010215346.1:0-296 GCF_000695765.1 Mesitornis unicolor
TAACTTCTGAAATCATAGCAGAAAAGGAATTTCTCATCACTTCTACCTCACTTGTAATTTTTCAGAGTCTCATAATATTTGCCTGTCATAGTATTAGGATGTTGTAATGATTGATCCGTTAAGACTAATATATACTCAGGTCTCAAGATGGAAATCACACTTACAGAAGAATAATCCTGAAATCCTGGCAGTCTCACAGCCAGAACTGGGGTCCAATGGTTCTGGTTTTCTGTCCCTCTGATCCCTAGCAGGTATTTGTCTCACAAATGTAATTTTGATAACACAAGTTGGCTCTT
>NW_010215347.1:0-297 GCF_000695765.1 Mesitornis unicolor
AGACCAACCACAAGATGTTACCTGTTCAGGTGTGCTGAGTAACTTCTTGCACTAAGGCAGTACAGGGAATTCCCCTGAGCAGTCTGTGCTGTAGATGGAGGAAGTGAGCAAGCTGTACATGGATCGGTAATTTTAAATAATCTCTAGAAACTCTTCCTGCATATGCAGGGAAGAAAAGGGTGCACAGAACAGTCTTTACATATATTTAAAATAGCTTGGATATATTCTGTATATCGTTTAAGATAATCAATAGAAACTGATTATACTGGAGTAGTTGCAAGGGTCAGCTGGATAACA
>NW_010215348.1:0-296 GCF_000695765.1 Mesitornis unicolor
CCCCCCAGGCTGTAGCAATGGGTGGGTTTGTGCAGGATGGAGCGTTTTTGGGCTGTTAATTGGTAATATTAATTAGTAATTAACCGATTGCAGGTGGAGTACGTGATCAAGTGCGACATGTCGGCGCTGCAGAGGGTCCTGTACCGCCACATGCAGGCCAAGGGGGTGCTGCTCACCGACGGCTCCGAGAAGGACAAAAAGGTCTGGGTACCAAAATTCACAGCTTTGGGAGCAGCTCCTCCGCATGGGGGTGTCTGTTCAGACCCAAAAAACCCCTTTTTTAGGCAAAATTCAGT
>NW_010215349.1:0-297 GCF_000695765.1 Mesitornis unicolor
TCTTTCTGCACACACAAGATGCCCTGACAGAGCATATGGAGTGGGCAGAGATGCAGAGTAACAGCAAGGTTTGAACTTCGGCTAAAGTGGTTTGACTTTCAGATCTGCAGAGAGCAGCATTGTAGAAAAAAATGCCTTGGGATGCCACAGATCTGGCTCTTTTCCACCCGGTGAAAGAGTCACACCTTGGAAATCAGAAAAGGTGCATGGGCGGCAGTGAATGGGGAGTCATTATTCACTGTTTCTTGTAACACAGGACTGACGTCTCCCCTGAAATGAGCAGGCAGTGGATCTAAC
>NW_010215350.1:0-297 GCF_000695765.1 Mesitornis unicolor
ACTGTGAGCAAAAAGAATCTTTCAGGCAGGAAAACATTGTTTTTGTAAGGGAGCTTTAGGCTGGTTAGACGCCTTCATGTTTAGTAACTGGTAACTTTATCACCCTTTCAGATTTTTCTGAGCCCCATCCTTTGGCAGGGAAATCTGCATAGGAGGAAAATAGTCTGTACGCTTTGTTTGCTTACAGAGCTGTAGCCGGTATCAACCTACACTGATGGATTTTCTCCATTTTGGCAATGCACAAATGTCTTACAGCACACGTAAATTAACTGGTGCATGTGTCAAAGCACTTTGGTG
>NW_010215351.1:0-297 GCF_000695765.1 Mesitornis unicolor
AACAGCCTGCCTCACCATCGTCTTCATCACAGGCAGCAGGGGAATTTCTTCTCCAGTGCCTTAAGCATCTCCTCTCCTGCTTCTTCACTGACCTGCAGAGCTGTTTCTCTCACACAATCCCACTCCTCTTTTCCAGCTGCAGTTGCACAGCAGTTTTTTGCCCCTTCCTAAATATGTAATCTCAGAGGTGCTAGCACTGCCAATGACTGGCTCAGCTTTGGCCAGCAGCACATCTGCCTTGGAGCCAGCTGGCACTGGCTCTGTTAGACACAGGGGAAGCTTCTGGCATCTTCTCAC
>NW_010215352.1:0-297 GCF_000695765.1 Mesitornis unicolor
ATAATTTAAAATAATGATTGCGTTCTGATCATTCACGTTTGAAAAAGAGGCGTTAAAATTGGAATAGCTGAACAGAAGAGCCACTAGTATAGTCTAGGGAAGAAAACCGCTGATGTTATAAACATGTTGAATGCCTGTGAAGTACAGATTGATCTTTCCTCTTTTTCTTCCACTTTTAACAAAGCAAATTATGAAACACCTGTTGATTCCCAATAGACCCTTGGCTCCCAAGTACTAAATCCTATGGAAAATGGGCCAGGGTGTAACTCAGCTTCTGTAAGAACTGTGGCATCTGAG
>NW_010215353.1:0-297 GCF_000695765.1 Mesitornis unicolor
TGATACAGACTTACTACAAAATAAAGGAGAATATTAAACACATTAAACTAATCTGATTGCCTTTCAGATAGAAATATCACTTCCAGTTTATTCCCAGAAAGATGAGTCACAGAAGCCTTAAATGGATGTGAAGAATTTCCCTAATTTTGCTCTGGACAAGACTGAGAGTAACAAAATGTGCTGCAGTCTAAACAGTAACCACCTCGCACATTTTCCATGCGTCTGAACTTAAATGATCCCAACTCCATTAGGAAATTATAACTGTAAGGAAATAATGAACATTAATGACAGTTCTCT
>NW_010215354.1:0-297 GCF_000695765.1 Mesitornis unicolor
GACCCCGGGGCCACGGCCGGACAGCACGGACCCCACACAGCCCAGTGCGGGGAGCACGGACCCCACAGCACAGCCAGGGACCCTGCCCCGGCCCCACGGTGAGCACAGACACCCACGGCACCACCGAGATGTGGGGTGAGCAGGGGACGACTGCGCCCCAGCACACGGGGGGTGTCCTGAGACACCGAGATCACTGGGATCCCTGAGATAGCGATGGGATCACTGGGATCCCTGAGGTGTCGATGGGATGGGGTGGTGTCACCCGTGGCAGTGTCACACACGCAGTGTCACCCACAC
>NW_010215355.1:0-297 GCF_000695765.1 Mesitornis unicolor
TTTCCATCATCAAAGGGGATCTCCCAAGGGCAGTGCCTGAAGGCTGAGATCTGCTTCTAACGTTGTTCTCAAGAACATGCCCAGGAAAATGCACAGGAGATTAAAAAAAACAGTGAATGGCTGAAGTGTGTAGATGTGCAGGGTGAGGGGTACACGGCAGTGTCCTTTCACAGCCGGGCATCCTGGGAAAGACATGAAGGACCAGCTGAGCATGGTCTTGTCTTTGCCTGTGTTTGCAGGTCACCCAGATGAAGCTGCCCCAAAGCAGTTGCCACTGACCAACCACTAACAAGCACA
>NW_010215356.1:0-296 GCF_000695765.1 Mesitornis unicolor
GAGAAGAACAAAAGAAGCTAGTGAAGGAAATGAAGAAACTTCTGTTCCCAGAGACCTTCCCTTTGTGCCACCACCTGTTAGCTATGGCCCACCTCCCATGGGAGCCCAGGTTGTTTCTGGCCTGCTTCCTCCACACTTCGCTGTCCCACTGGTTCCTGCTGGAGTGCTTCACTGCAATGTGCCTGAACACCACAATTTGGTAAGATACAGAGCTGTAAGCTGCAGGTTTAACCATGAGCACCTGACTTAGGAATGGAATAGGAGCATCTTTTGATATGTGCTTTCTCAAAAAAAAA
>NW_010215357.1:0-297 GCF_000695765.1 Mesitornis unicolor
GAGCCGCCGCCGATTGCGTCGCCCGCGGGGGTCGCTTGGTGGGACCTGGGGACCTCCGGGAAGCGGTGAGGGGGCCTGAAATTGGGAGGGGGGGGCTAAAATATAGGGAGGGGGCACCTTAAAATTAGGGGGGACCCTTCAGAGTTAAAGGAAGAGCCCCAAAGTTGGAGGGAGCCCCAAAAATCGAGGGGATCCCCAGCAAAATCAAAGGGGGATTCATCCCGAAAATTAGGGGTAGTTCTCCAAAAATTAGGGCGGATTGACCCCCAAAATCAGGGGGGGACACCCTAAAATTAG
>NW_010215358.1:0-297 GCF_000695765.1 Mesitornis unicolor
GACTTGAACTTTAAGAACACAATAAACATTTACTATGTTTTTCCAGATGAAAGAAAGCTAATTTTGTTTCAGGACTACAAAAAACAACCCAACAACAACGAAAAGCACAGCAGAAAATTAACTCTAGCTTTTCCACTAAGAACTGTAATTGGAATGAGATCTGTGGTTAAAAGGAATAATACATGGAAGGAGTGAAAGAGGCATCAGCTTGATGACTAGAAAGGGGCCATAAGAAGACAGAAGAATTTTCAGTAGATCAGTTTGACTATTCAAGAAAGGTTTCGCTCAGAAGAGTAA
>NW_010215359.1:0-297 GCF_000695765.1 Mesitornis unicolor
TTGTGTATCTGTGTGTGAACCGCATGCTGAAGAATTGCCACTGCTAGATTGCATTTGCCTTTTTCTGGAATTCTGGTGTAACTTGATATAATCAGGGAGGAAAGATCCTGTTCATGCAGTGCTATCACATACTCAGCTTTTGGGCTGGGCCTTCAGGAAGTAGAAATCATCTGGAGTTGTTAAAAGATCACTGTTAAAAGAGCTGTTGTCCCTGTCCTTGTCCTTGGCTCTTTAGCAGTGTAGTGATAGGATGAGGGGAAATGGTTTCAAACTGACAGAGGGTAGATTTACATTAGA
>NW_010215360.1:0-298 GCF_000695765.1 Mesitornis unicolor
CTGCTCTCTGAGCCTTAAACGGAGACAACAACAGAGATCACTTTTTCAAGTAATACATGGAACTTCCTCCTAGGCTAGTTTCCACTTCAAAGCTACCAAGTAGGTCCAGAAACAAATATAGCTTAAGTATGTTCTTTATCATATTTAACTCAATGAGAGTTAAAACTGAGATGGTCTATGTTAGAATTGCAGAATAACACAGGTCTACATCTCTAAAAGGTTTTCAACACCGGTCATGAACGTATTTTTTTCTTAAGTCTATAGAGGTACTGTTATGGTTTAAGGGTTACAAGCCTGA
>NW_010215361.1:0-298 GCF_000695765.1 Mesitornis unicolor
TGAGCTTAACCTCTATGCAAACCTTGTCTTTTGCCTCAGTGGTACCAGGGTTCCTATTTGTGAAAACTCTGGTTTTCCATCAGAGGCAACAAGCCAAACCTCGTCCCTCCTGGCCACCCTTTGTGCCCGTGCCTTAGACAGCAGCTGAGCAGGATCTGTTTGCTAAAGCAGGCAGCAATGAACTCCTGTCAATTAGCCTGTAGGGCAAGAAAATTGAGTAGGAGCTGGGCTAGGCAGGGATTTAGCCAAGATTAGCTGTGTTAACAAAACACTTAATTCAGGCCCGCAGCAAATTCCC
>NW_010215362.1:0-298 GCF_000695765.1 Mesitornis unicolor
TCATAGAGCAGTGTCAGAGGACACAGAGGGGTACCCAGCCCTTGCAAATCCCTACTGGCCTGTGGAGGAAACACGGGCTTTGGCACTAGGGAGAAGAGTCTACTCCACATCAGTAAACGTTTAGGATTTCTCCCTACTTCTTGTCTCTTCATTCCGCAGGTCTTTTCCTCCTGTGTTCCCATAGCTAGCGCTCTCTCTGTTGGACAGATTCCCAGGGAGTGGCCTTTCTGCAGGTGCAGTGTTGTAACAGCTCTGAAATGTTAGTCACCATTTTATCAGTGTTAAAGTGTTCTCAAGA
>NW_010215363.1:0-298 GCF_000695765.1 Mesitornis unicolor
GCCATCCAGAGGGACTTTGACAGGCTGGAGAGATGGGCCAACTGCAACCTCATGAAATCCCACAAAGGCAAGTGCGAAGTCCTGCATCTGAGGAGGAAGCACCTCAGGTACCAGTACATGCTGTGGTCTGACTGGCTGGAAAGCAGATTCACAAAAAAGGGTCTGGAGGTCCTGGTGGACACTATGTTGAACATTACCCAGCAATGTGCCAAAGGCATCCAACTGTGTTCTGGGCTGCATGGGGTTGTGCAATGCCAGCAGGTTGAGGGAGGTGGTCATTCCACTCTGCTCAGCACTG
>NW_010215364.1:0-298 GCF_000695765.1 Mesitornis unicolor
CTTTGCAAGGGTTTTGTTTAGCCCTTCTCTGACTTCCTCCGGTTGTGGTATGAACAAGCAAATGAACTGCCACCGTTCTCATGTGAATATAAATGGCCTGGCAGTGGTCACATCAGGTGGTGGTGTTTTAAATGTGACTTGATGCTATGAAACCACAGCACAGCCTTAGTTATGGCCTTTGTTTAATTACGATGCTCTTTGCTCTCAAGGGCCTGTAGCAAACCCACAGATAGAGAGCGCCTTTGTTTGGGATTTTAGGGTCTTTTTTGAACAAGTCGTTGCAAATCAGCTGCTAAAA
>NW_010215365.1:0-297 GCF_000695765.1 Mesitornis unicolor
AGCTTTATTGAAATCTTGAAGTATCTACATTACAGCTTAGAAGATATTTCAGGAATCTGTTGAACCAGAGAGTGTGCTCTGTGTTGATAGCTCTGCCAGTAGTACAGTAAGGGATCAAAATGTAAATGTTGAATTTCAACAGCTAAAGTTTTGGATCCTTCTCTGAGCTTGCACCTTTTTCTCACTGACAGCAACAGCAGAAAACTGCTTTGACTATAGCATCATTAAGGCAAGTGCTGTCACTAACCTCAGCCAGGGCTAACTAACCAAGGCTCGGTTTTGGGGCCAGTCCTGTTT
>NW_010215366.1:0-298 GCF_000695765.1 Mesitornis unicolor
CAGCCACTGGTATCCACAAGGATATTTTAAAAAACATATCTGATACACAACACTATCAGAATTTAAATGCCTCAAAAGTCATATTAGCATTCTGTTTTCATCATGCTGCAGATTTTTATTGAGAGTTACAAAACTGTTGAACTTACTTAAACATTTTGTCTTTTACATTCTTTATATATAAAATGTCTTCTGTGGGCATCAATTGGTAGTAAATCAAATGTCTCATCATCAGTTTAAGGATGGTATCCTTACGCTTAATAGGTTTGCAAATCAAATATTGGAAAAGTTTCCAATTATC
>NW_010215367.1:0-298 GCF_000695765.1 Mesitornis unicolor
GTTGAACCCTGCAGAATGAGGCATCTTTCTCCGTATCTTCCAAAACTATCTATTTCTGAAAAAGTTTGAGACATCTTGTCAAAAAAATATTACCATCATCACTATCTCAAATTCATTTTTTTTAAACTGAAGAATGTTATTTCAAAAAAGAGCTTAGTCCTTAAAAGACTCTCTAATGAACTGTAACCTACACAAGTATTAGTAAAATGTACTGATAAAGAAGACTCACCCTTTGCAAGGGAGTATGAACTGAGGTAGGAAGTAAGCAAATCTGAAAATCTAATTTACAAATGAAGAA
>NW_010215368.1:0-298 GCF_000695765.1 Mesitornis unicolor
ATGTTAAAGTGCAATTCATTGGAAATAACATTTCAACAGTTGCCATATGGTAACTCACTGGGGCACAGGCAGTATGCAAACCTCATGAAAGAATCTGAAAGCATTGGAGCTAAGCAGAATCCAATTCTAAACACTGACATTTTATGAAAAAAATATTTCAACCCTAAGAAAAATCTGACAAATATCTCTTAATCAAGATTTATAGATAGAAAATAAATATTCACTTGGAGCCATTTGGATGGATTTTCTGAAATTTGCTGTTGCTGAGTCCCTGCATTGTGCCCATGAACTGCACTGT
>NW_010215369.1:0-298 GCF_000695765.1 Mesitornis unicolor
TTTCCAAGATTTCTTTAATCCCTTTTTCAGGGTGATGTAGCTTAAAATTAAATTTCCAAAAATTTACAAGAGCAAGAGTACCTATTTAGTCTGCATGAACACGTATAAGCATACACACATGCAGATGCAAAAGATGTCACTAGTAGCAGGAGATCAATGCAAGAGCTCAAGATTGTCACCAAGATAAGTTATCAGCCTGCTAATACCAGACTTTTTGAGTTGATCTTATTTCTTTACAATGTCTGTTCTATTGAAATGTGATCTAATGCTGTATGTTCACTCTATATGTTCAGCCTAA
>NW_010215370.1:0-298 GCF_000695765.1 Mesitornis unicolor
GGACATCCCCATTGGTGCCACCCCATGGGGACGTCCCCATCGAAGCCACCTCATTGGTCCCACCCCATAGCGAGGTCCCCATGGAGGTCACCCCATTGGTGCCACCCCACTGAGGTCACCCAATGGGGATGTCCCCATTGAGGCCACCCCATTGGTGACAACTCACTGTGACGTCACCCGTTGGTGACATCACCCACTGGTGCCACCCCATGGGGACGTGGGGGTCACCCCACTGAGGCCGCCCCGTTGGTGACATCACCCCTCGATGACATCACCGCTTGATGACAACTCATTGTGA
>NW_010215371.1:0-298 GCF_000695765.1 Mesitornis unicolor
CTCACGTCCTGCATCCTCACCAGTGCCCCTCTTTGCTTCCCACTGGTGTCACTGGTCCCTCCATCCTCCATGGACATCCCCAAAGTCCCCCATTGCTCCCAGTTCCCCCAGGCTCCCTCTTTGCATCCCTCCAGTGGCACTGGTCCCTCCATCCTCTGGGGACATCCCCAGCGCCCCCCATTTCCATAACCCCCCTCTTTGCCCCACAGCACCCCCGAGGACGCCTCCCTCCCGCCCGCGGCTCCGCAGGGGCCGGTGCTCAGCGACCGCCGCCACTGCCTGGCCCTGGACGAGGCCG
>NW_010215372.1:0-298 GCF_000695765.1 Mesitornis unicolor
TTCTAATTTGCCAACTTCAACCTCACTCCAATGGAATGTCCGGGGAGGTATCTTAGAAGGCATCTGTTGCTCTCCTTTTCCCTGGGACCCGTTCCTTAGCAGAACCCTTGTCCCCTTATTCCCGATGTCCCTTCTTCTAATCTCCCGACCAACCCTAGAATGAGGTCCGATCTCTTTTTTCACAACTCTTACGTCGTCCCTTCTCTGTCTGATCTCCTCACGGAAGGATGGAACCATGGCTACAAGGACTCCGATCTCGTTTCATAACTTCAGACTGAGTCACGTCTCACACACACAC
>NW_010215373.1:0-297 GCF_000695765.1 Mesitornis unicolor
AGGTAAGAACAAGGCATTATGGCTGTGAAGGATTTTGTTTCTTCCTTCTCCCCTTCCAAATCCATTATTGCAATACCTGACATGGAATTTAGGATGTGCAGAGCAGAGAAACTGATATTCCAAACTCTAAGTGAAAGAGTCTAAAAAGATCAAGCTAAACATGGCTTCTTTTTAATGCAAGAAATTATGATGGCTTGAGTTTTAGAACCGTTTGTATTGTATCCAAATGATCTATGTGTGAATAATTTTTACCAACCTCCTGACACCAGGACCTAATTAGGAAGTAAGAGCCTTAAA
>NW_010215374.1:0-297 GCF_000695765.1 Mesitornis unicolor
AGGTAAGAACAAGGCATTATGGCTGTGAAGGTTTTTGTTTCTTCCTTCTCCCCTTCCAAACCCATTATTGCAGTGCTAGACATGAAATTTAGGTTGTATGTAGCACAGAAACTGATATTCCAAGCGCTAAGCGAAAGAGTCTAAAAAGATCAAACTAAATAGGGCACTTTTTTAATGCATGCCATTATGATGGTTTGGGGTTTAGAACAGTTTGTATTCTATCCAGATGATATATGTGTGAATAATTGTTACCAACCTTCTGATATCAGGACCTAATTAGGAAGTAAGAGCCTTAAA
>NW_010215375.1:0-297 GCF_000695765.1 Mesitornis unicolor
GCCACGGTTGCTATTTCGGGAGCCATCCTGGCCTCCGGCGCGCTCGGGCCTCGGGGGAGTGAATGGGGTCAGGGTTGGGCCCCAGAGATTGTCCGGGACGCGTGGCTGAGGTGAGGGTCAGAGCCTGCGGCTGCGGATGCCATGGCCGGGGGGAGACCTCCAGAGCTGTGGGTGATGTCTGCTCAGGCCTGGCTCCACGCAGCCCCACAGCCCCACAGCCCCACAGAGCAGGACAAGGGCTCTGGTTGGTGGCCCCACAGCACAGTGGGTGAGACTGGGAAAGACTGGAGATGAGAC
>NW_010215376.1:0-297 GCF_000695765.1 Mesitornis unicolor
TGTAAGTGAGAATAAACTCACTATTATGTATCAAGCCTATTTGCTGCACGATGTATTCAGGGGTGTTTTGGGCCATGTCACCTCATATTAGTTGTTGTCAGAGGGATGCACGATGCCCCATGGCTCAGGTGGGCTTGACAGCATCACAGCATCCTGCGAGCTAGATGGACTTTCCACACCCTGCCTTGCTCTTGCCTCTTCCAAGCCAACATCCATTCCCTGATTGTCCTGTGAAAGACCCTTTGTATGGAGCAAACCCAGCGTGGTCTACTGGCAGAAGGATGTGGACCTGCATGG
>NW_010215377.1:0-298 GCF_000695765.1 Mesitornis unicolor
TGGCTTTGGGGACATGGTACCTCCAGGGACATGTGGTGACTCCAGGGACAGGGTGGCTCTGAGGATAGGTGGTGGCTCTGGGGATGTGATGGCTCTGGGGACACACGGTGGCTTTTGGGACCCCCAGCAGCTCCAGGACCCATGGTGACTCTGGGGACACAGTGGCTTTGGGGACATGCAGTGGCTCTGGGGACACGGTGGCTCCAGGGTCCCCCGGCAGCTCGGCTGGCCCGGGTGAGCTCCGTGTCCCCGCTGTCCCCGTCCCTTCCGCCGAGAGGTTTTGTGGCACAGCCGGGCC
>NW_010215378.1:0-298 GCF_000695765.1 Mesitornis unicolor
ATGTGGAATGATAATGTTACTAAAGTTACCCGTCAAAACACTGATCTTAGGGGTTTTGAGGGTTTTATTTTGGGTCTTTTTTTGTTTTCAGGATGGACTTATTCAGCCATTAACAAAATTCTAGGTTCAAGCCAGATGATCCAAAACACCTTGGAAGCATCATTGAAGTGCTCCAATAAACACTTTGCTGTTGATGCCCAAAGGCACAACCATCTCGGGCAAGGTGGAACAGAATCACAGAATCATTTATGTTGGAAAAGTCCTTTCAGATCATCAAGTCCAACCATTAACCTGGCAC
>NW_010215379.1:0-297 GCF_000695765.1 Mesitornis unicolor
GGATGAAGATTTCACAGCCTCTCTGGGGAACCTGTTTCAGTATTGGACCACCCCAAGGTGAAGCAGGTTTTCCTGTCTCTAATCAGAATTTCCCATGTTCCTGCTGGAATCTGCTGCTTCTCCTCCTGTCATTGTGCACCTCTGAAAAGAGTCTGGCTCCACCATCTCTATAACCTCCCAGTAGGTGTTTGGATACAGCAGCAATATCCCTCTGTCTTTTCTTCAGGCTGAACCAGCCCAGTTCTCTCAGCCTCTCCACTTCTATCGTGTGTGCCATCCCTCTAACCATCTTGGTGG
>NW_010215380.1:0-297 GCF_000695765.1 Mesitornis unicolor
CCGAACGGTCTGGGATTCTGGGATTCTGTGAATCTTCTGCCAGATCGGGACCGGGTTTATTTGTAGCTGAACGTTAATAATGTAAGAGATGGATATAATTAATGTAGGCGCAGGCACAACAGTGACGTGATAAATCATAATTAAAAGTGAAATATACTAAAAGGTATTCTATAAATATATAAATTATATATAATGTCTTAAAAAATAAACCCTGGTTTAGCATCCTGCACGTTGCAGAGTGAAGAGGTGAACCCGAGGACCACTTAAGCGAACACAAAAACCTAATATTTGATTAAC
>NW_010215381.1:0-298 GCF_000695765.1 Mesitornis unicolor
CTTTTTTCACATTAGCAAGTAAATAACCACTAAACCAAATGAAAGGAAACCAAGAAAACCACAGGATGAATGAGTGTTCTATTTTCATTTTGCTTTGAGAATGCAGGGTTTTTTCTTTCTTCCAACATACCTCTTGGAAGTCTGGTTGCAAAGAAGTCAAAGGTATTTTTTATAGCCAAGACATCACAACTTGGAAACCAAGAATTTGCATCTGGATGACCTGGGACACTTGCCTGTGGATATCAAAGGGCGAAGAAATGTGGCTTTTCCAGTGCAGTTTGTTATTTATGAAGAGAGA
>NW_010215382.1:0-299 GCF_000695765.1 Mesitornis unicolor
CTGCCAGCTCAGCTCGGCCGTGCCCCCCTCCAGCACCGTCACGTTGTCGGCCTGCAGCTCCTGCGCTCGCCCTGGGGACATCGGGGACATCAGGGGGACATGGGGGGACACTGGGGGCAATGGGGACATCGGGGGGACACGGGGACATTTGGGACACAAAGGGACTCCAGCCCTGTCATGTTCTGGGCCTGCAGCTCCTGTGCCCACCCTGGGACCTTGGGGACACGGAGACACCAGGGGCATACGGGGACATGGGGGACACTGGGACATT
This sequence comes from Mesitornis unicolor, assembly GCF_000695765.1. NCBI lineage: Eukaryota > Metazoa > Chordata > Aves > Mesitornithiformes > Mesitornithidae > Mesitornis > Mesitornis unicolor. The sequence continues at coordinate 272 of NW_010215382.1, forward strand.
GGGGGGGGACATTGGGGATATGGGGACA
>NW_010215383.1:0-298 GCF_000695765.1 Mesitornis unicolor
TGGAGGGGACAGGGGCTGGAGAGGGGAAGGGCATGGCCAGGCCCAGCCGCAGCTCTCACCTTCTTGAACCGCTGCTCCAGCACCACGTGTTCCCACTGCAGATCCTTCAGCTCCTTGTGGGTGACTTTCAGATGGGCTTTTGTGTTCTGCGAGGGGAAGGGACAGTGAGAGAGGACCGGGTCTGTCTGGGAGGCGTGGGTGATGTGTTACAGCACGGGAGGAGAGCGACCAGCAAAGAGATACGGGTGAGACAAACCAGGGAGCACCCACACCAGCTCCTATCCCTCTGCTGCTCTTG
>NW_010215384.1:0-299 GCF_000695765.1 Mesitornis unicolor
GAAAAAAGACCCAAAAAGTGAATTTCAGAGGTGGAAGAGCCAAAAAGAAAGAAAAAAGAAAATGAAGAGTGAGGAGCAAGAAAAAAACACCACAGAATGAAATTATGAGGCGAAAATTAAGAAAAAAGACCTAAACCACAAATTTAAAAGGCAGAAAAATGGAAAAAAAGACTTTAAGAGGTAGAAAAGAAAAAGGAAAATCTAAAAATTGAATTTACGAGGCAGGGAAGCAGGGAAAAATGACTCAAAAAGTGAATTTAAGAGGTGAGAAAGCCAGAAAAGAGACTTGGAAACCAATT
>NW_010215385.1:0-297 GCF_000695765.1 Mesitornis unicolor
AAAAAAAAAGAGGAACAAGGGAAGAGTAAGTTAAGTATGGCTGGTCTTTCCCCTAGAGAAGAGAAAAATGTATGTCAGACCACTCAAAAAGGCAATATTGTTTTATTCAGCTGATTGACTGTTCTAGTCTAGGCACAAAGTTATCAACTGTACTGAGTATATATTTATCTATTTACCTCATATTTTGTCCTTGTAAATTAACATAGACCACTTCCACAGAGTCTAAGGAAAAGCTGTCATCTTTCTGATCTACAGCTGGTTATAAACAGGCTGGGATTTTGCCTAGGTTCTCAGCAT
>NW_010215386.1:0-297 GCF_000695765.1 Mesitornis unicolor
CCACCTCTCCTGTCCATTGCCATTTCTCATACAAGGATGCATCGCAAGGCCAACAGTTGACAACGCGGGATTCAGAGCTGCCTGAGCACCACCAGAGCTGGGAACCCACAGCCAGGAGATGTTGTAGGACCAGGGTTGGGCCATCCCCTCCCCTGATGGTGGAAGAGCTGCAGCAATGCAGACCAGCTCGGGCTCCACCTCCTGTGGCCTCTTTCCTCCCCCCATCTTGCAGTTTTCTATACAAGTCTTGGGGAACAACAAAAAATTGATTCTCCATAAGGAAAAAAAAAGGTTGAT
>NW_010215387.1:0-297 GCF_000695765.1 Mesitornis unicolor
CTCTGCCAAGGACCTGGGCCAAGCCAGCTCCTGGCATTTTCTCTTCTCTAAAGGCATTAACAACCTCAGGCCTGCCTGGAGGAGGATCTCCAGTGGGACTGGGTCCACCCAGGTGCCACGCAGGTTCCCAACCTTCCTCCCTCCTCAGCTCCAGGCCTGTTTCCCTCAATGCCCTGAATCTCCTGTGTCCACAGCTTTTGTCTCTCTTGCTCTGACCTAGGCCTCGTCTTCATCCACATTGACAGCAGCCTGTATTCACTGCCCTGCAGCCCTGTTGAGATGGAGGTGGCTGATCCC
>NW_010215388.1:0-296 GCF_000695765.1 Mesitornis unicolor
CAGCTGCTGGTAATCCTCCAGAGCTGGGCACTGTGTCCCCTCCAGAGCTGGGCACTGTCCCCACCAGGGCCATGCTGAGAAGCTGCAGCAGGCTGAGAGGGAGGTGAAGGAAACCGGAAAAGAAACCAGAAAAGAACTGGACAAGGCTTGCAGAAAAAGGCCTTGAGTGTTCAGTGGGTCGAAGTTTTTCAGTGATTTAGCAAAGGCACTAAAACCTTTTCACAGTGGAGAGGTAAGAGCACCTGGTGGGGAGGGAAATAAGAGGGAATAAGGAAATGGAGGAGGAATTGGGAGAG
>NW_010215389.1:0-297 GCF_000695765.1 Mesitornis unicolor
AAGTGTCCAGAGATTTGTTGTGCAGGATTACACAGCATTAGCTGCGTGTGAAGTTTTTAGACTGGAACATAAATATCTTACAAAACTGCATTATTGAGTGATGCATCGCCAGCAGCACAAGATCTCTGCGTAGCCTCGGAGCTGATCTAGCAATAAACTGGGCAACCATGGCATAATTGTTGCTCCTACTCAAGCTGCACACTCTCATAGAATCATGCTCCAACATCTTCTGATCTTTAAAGCAATCTAGAGGTAGGATTTACCTCTCCTCATATCAAATGTCTGCAGCTGAATGAG
>NW_010215390.1:0-298 GCF_000695765.1 Mesitornis unicolor
ATATACATGATTTATAAATTAATAAATATACATGTCTTTGGGTGTATGCTTGAAATTGTTTTAAGGATGGGGTGCAGGGTAAAAAGGTTTGGAGACTGCGGAGCTAAATTATCTCAAGGAGACACCTTCCACACGACGTTTCTGTAATACACACTGTATTTTGATATTAACTCTATAAACCCGTGTTTTACTAGTTCAGTAACCTGAGATAGTTCTATGTAATCAGGAAGAATGTGGGGTTTTTACACTCTGGTTTCTACTTCAGACAAGTATCCCAACATTAATAAAACCTTGTATT
>NW_010215391.1:0-298 GCF_000695765.1 Mesitornis unicolor
TCATCGCTCTACCAGACCCGATAGGCACACACCAAGGACTGTACACTTTGTGTAACAACGAGCACCTTCCAGGCTGGAGACCCTCCCAGATCTTGCAAATTATGGTTAAGGACCATAATGTACCAGTTTAATGACCTGACTATGTGAAAGCAGAGACCCTCTGAGTGCAGGGAGGGCTTGCAGTAACCTCACCAAAGATGAGAGTGCACATCCTGCGGTCTCTCTTGACACAGTGATGTTGGCCTAAAAATCCCAGCTCCACAGGCAGCTCCAGCAGCACAGAAGCCAAGATTTTTAA
>NW_010215392.1:0-298 GCF_000695765.1 Mesitornis unicolor
CTCAGGAGTGCGGTGGGGGCTATGGGCAGACCAGGCAGCTGCCCAAGTGTCTCGACTGTTGTGGTGAGCCAAGAGTCCACAGTCTTGTGGTTCCCTCTCTTCTTTCCCCTCGCTTATCTCTTCCCCTCCCCATGCACAGCTCTGCGTCTCCGGGTCCTTGCTCTTCTCCCCACGCACCCCCAGCCTGGGGGATGTAGTGGACAGGGTCATTTTGAGCCCTTAAGCATCGGGGCTCAGGTTCCCTGACTCTTCGCTAAATACAGTTTTACCAGGCAGCCAGTGCCATTGCTCACAAAGG
>NW_010215393.1:0-299 GCF_000695765.1 Mesitornis unicolor
ATGTTAAAGTGCAATTCATTGGAAATAACATGTTTCAACAGTTGCCATATGCTGACTCACTGGGGAATAGGCAGTATACAAACTTCTTGAAAGACTCTGAAAGCATTGGAGCTTAGCAGAATCCAAATCTAAACAGACATTTTATTAAAAAAATATTTCAACCCTAAGAAAAACCTGACGAATATTTCTTAATCAAGTTTTATAGGTGGAAAATAAATATTCACTTGGAGCCATTTGAATGGATCCCTCTGAAATTTGCTGATGCTGGGTCCCTGCATTGTGCCCATGAACTGCACTGT
>NW_010215394.1:0-299 GCF_000695765.1 Mesitornis unicolor
TTTTTTTGCCAAAAGGTTGCGCTAAACCCCCCCATTGCACTGCACTCCAGCCCCTCGCCCCCAAACCGCCCTCATTTCACCCCAGACCACAGCAAAAATGGGCATTTTTGGTCAAAATTGGGGTTTTCACCCACTTCACCCTCGAACAACTGGGGGGTTGGGAGATGAGTGAGATCACACAGCAAAAAAAACCACCCAAAATTGCTTGTTCAACTTTTTTTTCCCCCTATTTCTCCCCCATCATGGGCTGGGGGCTCTCCCTTAATGCACCACTTTGGGCCAAAACCCCAACTTTTTGA
>NW_010215395.1:0-299 GCF_000695765.1 Mesitornis unicolor
ATGCCCCCAAAATCCTCCCAAGCCTCCAATTTATACCCAAAATACCCCCTAAGTCCACCCAAAATACCCTCAGATTACCCAGAGGACCCCCAAAATCACCCCTAATTACCCAAACCCCCCCAAAATCCACCCAAAACCCAAAAATGCCCCCTAAATTTACCAATGTACCCCAAAATTCCCCCAATATCCCCCCAAAACCACCCTAAACTTACCCTAAACACCCCCAAAATTCACCTAAAACCCCCCCAAAACCCCTCCAAATTCACCCCAACCCCCCTCAAAACAGACCCCAAAACACC
>NW_010215396.1:0-299 GCF_000695765.1 Mesitornis unicolor
TCAATCAACCCACGCATATTTTCAAAATTACACTTTTTACAGTAAACTCCATTAATGCCCCATGTACTTTCATCCTACCTCATGCTGCACAGCTGGATTACCCCAAAAGGCCAAAGCTGGCTTCCTAACCATCATATAGTAATTTATATTGCCTTTTTGTTTCGCCTGATAGACACTGACTCTTTCCTGCGTTACAAGTTCTGGAAGACCTGAAGAGACAGAGATGTAGCCAAGCAACAAAGAAACCCCAGCTATTTTCTTTATCTGGGCTAGTGTCCCATGAGTGCAGCCCAGTATTT
>NW_010215397.1:0-299 GCF_000695765.1 Mesitornis unicolor
GTTACTTGAGAGAGATTTGAATGAGTTGTGACTCATTGCTTCAGCTGATGCTTCAACAAATTGTTTTCTTGCTTGACTTCAATGAGGTTCTTTCCAAGGCTCTGACAGAATGACTAATGTAGCTACAGATCTTGACTGCTGCTTTAATATATTTTAAATGTTGCTTTTATCCAGCAACAGAACAGTGAAGAGAAAGTTTAAGCAGCATGTAAAGCATGTTATAAACCTGAAGAGACTTCTGGCTTGCTCGAAATTGTTGTTTGGTGTTAAAAGGACTAAAATGGCATAGTAAAACATAA
>NW_010215398.1:0-299 GCF_000695765.1 Mesitornis unicolor
TGGTCATTGACCAGTGACCACTGTCTATTGGCCATCAGCACTGCCATTGCCATTGGCCACTGACCATTGCCATTGGCTGTTGCCATTGGCCACTGACCATTGCCACTGGCCACTGACCGTTAGTATTGCCATTAACTGTGGCCATTGACCATCGCCATTGACCACTGACCATCATCACTGGCCATCACTGTTGCCATGGCGATTGACCGTTGGCCGTTGACCACGACCGTTGGCCACTGACCTTGGCCACTGACCATTGCCATTGGCCATTAACTGTGGTCATTGACCAGTGACCACTG
>NW_010215399.1:0-299 GCF_000695765.1 Mesitornis unicolor
GACGGTGACGAAGGGGGGGGGCTGGGCGCCCGGGGGCAGCCTCAGGACCTCGTCGCGGTGTGGGCCTGGCACCCGGCACCCCCCGAACGCCGCCTGCACCCAGGGCTCGGGGGGGTCGCGCCTGGGGGCACCCGGGGTCACGCGGGGTCACCCGGGACCCCCCGGTGCCCCCCAGTCCCTCCCAGTGCCCCCAGTTCCCCGCACCCACCGCTCCAGCTGCGCCCGGAAGTCGAGGACACCGGCGATGAGACGAGCGGCGAACCTGGGAACCAGAGACACCAGAGACACCAGTGACACCA
>NW_010215400.1:0-299 GCF_000695765.1 Mesitornis unicolor
CACCATGAATTTTACCTCCCCGTGCCCATCTGTGTGGGAAGTGTCTCAGGAGCAGGCAAGTCCACGGTGGAGGGAGAATTGTCCAGGAAATTCGGAAAGACTGACTAGTACACAACCACCTCCAAGAGCAAATTCATCGCAGAGCCCACTGTATTTGTATCCTGACCAAGACACTGCAAATAAGGCAGTCACATCATCAGCCTAAGGAAATAGGGGCAGTTTGTAAATTGAGTGGAGAGCACAGGCTTCAAATGAGCAGTCTTCTAAGACTAACAATATTTGGACATTGTAAAGCTAAC
>NW_010215401.1:0-299 GCF_000695765.1 Mesitornis unicolor
GAAAATTGCTGGGTGATACTAGCCACAGCAGAGATCAGCATAAACAAAGTACTGTTTCAGTACTTGCTGACTAACCATTGACATGCATAGAAATGATAAAATGGCTACAGACTACTGAATGTTTTTTTCTCTCTTTTTCTTCCAGTGTAGCTGGCTGTTGCTCATGTAGGAGCTGGTTTGTTGTGGCAGTGGTTATATGACCACTGGTGTGGGGAGGGACTGATAAAGTTGTGTATTGTCTGCCTGTTACTGGGACTTGATTCAGTACTGCTTCATAGAATCATAGAATGTATTGGGTT
>NW_010215402.1:0-298 GCF_000695765.1 Mesitornis unicolor
CTAGGATAATAAAATTGCCTCCTGGGCTTACATTTTTTTATTTTAAGCTATGGAAATATCTTTTCAATAAAACCCATTAACTAAAAGGAAAAAAAAGCGCAATCTATTGTGCAAGTATGTTAAAAGCAGGTCAGTTCTGAGCAAACGTGCTTGTTTTAAACTGAGTACAGTTTGGCAGGAATCAATAAATGCCATGAGTTGGATGTGTTTTGTGTAATGTGGATATAAAATCAGATGAAACACAGAAGTGGCAATTAAGCATGAGATTCTTTGCAATTTTAATTTATATACTTTTGGT
>NW_010215403.1:0-298 GCF_000695765.1 Mesitornis unicolor
ACCCCTCTGTGTAACAGTCACGGTCCCCCCAAGGAGGCCACCACAGCACAGACAAGTGACAAATGTGAGGATTACTGTAATGCCCTTGGGAGGATCAGAGCGTGCCAGGAAAGCTCAGTCCTGTTCATCTCCACAAAAGGGATCAAACCGTTCTCTCTCGCTATTACCACCAGAGCTCCTTAATGTACAAAGCCAGAGGTGCTCTGTCAAAAAGCAGTAGGGTATCAGACAAACCGAAGGACTTCATTAAACCCAAACTTCCCAGAGTCGTATTTCTGGAGTTTTGACAGCTTCCTCT
>NW_010215404.1:0-299 GCF_000695765.1 Mesitornis unicolor
CAGCAGAGTCTTATCAGACCTGGCTGACAGTTTGAGCTCTGTTCAACATGCCGTTTTACAAAATCGGATGGCCATTGACTTTTTATTATTAGCACATGGACACGGCTGTGAAGATTTTGAAGGTATGTATTGTATGGACCTTGAAGATAATTCAAGCTCCATATACAAAGAAATCAAACAACTGATGGAGCATTCCCAAAAAATTCAAGAGGATGTTGGATTTTTTGGCCTTGAAGGCCTAGCAAATTGGCTTGGGATAGGAGGCTGGTTAAAAGGGCTGTTGCAAAGTGTGTTGCTTA
>NW_010215405.1:0-299 GCF_000695765.1 Mesitornis unicolor
TGAGCAGCATTTAATGATGCTTTTTCCTACCATTTTGTTGTGGAGGAGTAAGAATTTCCCGCAGTATTGAAGAAGTAGTTCCTGTACAGTGACCTGTGATACTTTTTTGTCTTCCAGTACTTTCAAAATAATGTTTTGGATTTCTTAACAATGTTATCAAGTTATTTCATAGAATTACCCTATGACGTCATTCCCGAATGGCAATTGCCATCTCAGAGTTCAGCATCATAAACATGCGATAATGATTTTCCTCCTCTGCATCATTTTTGATTTATCTGCATTGAACTTGATCTGTCATT
>NW_010215406.1:0-299 GCF_000695765.1 Mesitornis unicolor
CCCCAAAACCCAACAAAAACCCCCAAAATCACCCCAAAAAAACCCCAAAGAACCCCAAAAAAACCTCAAAACCCAACAAAAACCCCAAAATCACCCCCTTAAAAACCAAAATAAGCCCCAAAAAACCCCAAAACCCAACAAAAGCCAGCAAAATTCCCAAAAAAACCCAAAATAACCCCAAAACCCCAACGAAACCCAACATAAACCCCAAAATAACCCCCAAAACCCAAAAAAACCCCAAAAAAACCCAAAATAACCCCAAAAAAACCAAAATAAACCCCAAAAAAACCAAAATAACC
>NW_010215407.1:0-299 GCF_000695765.1 Mesitornis unicolor
GCCTTTGCTGCTGCCCACAGCTTGGAGGAGGACAGGGCAAGGGCTGGGCCAACCTGTTCCAGTGGCATGTCAGCTTTCTGGAGCCACTCAGCTGGAGCTGCTGTCAACAACACCTGTCAACCCTCTGCAGAGAGGATGGCATGCTGCCCCAGCCCATCAAGGTAAGCCAGGCTGGAGAGGAGGTCTCTAGCCCTCCCTCCAAATGCTCCAGAGTGGTGGCAGGTGTCTCCAGGAGGTCCAGGGATGGGAGATTTTGCCCTTAACCTCCAGCAAGGAGCTGGCTCTGGGGCAGTGCTCTT
>NW_010215408.1:0-299 GCF_000695765.1 Mesitornis unicolor
GAAATAGTTACATTGCGTTAAAAAGAGAAGAATCTCCTCCCGTCTGTTGGGCCAACTGTCCTTTCATGTCCCTCTCTTCTCTTCACATACACACACTGCTATGTATTTCTTCACCAAATTCTCCTGCTTCAGCCACTAATGATACATCCTGTGACTAGAACTATCCATTTCTTCACCATACAAAATGTGTATAGAATTCTAGCCATTTACTTCACAATATAGTAAGAAATAATGTAAAGAAATACGAAAAGGCTTCTAAGTCACTCTGGCTTATAAAATGTTAGGAAACTTCAAAAAAA
>NW_010215409.1:0-299 GCF_000695765.1 Mesitornis unicolor
GCTCATCAAGGTGTATTTAATTTGGGGGTTTAATACCGTGTGGTTGGCCTAAGGTTGAGCTTGACTTTGGGGTTGGCAACACCTCGGCAAGCTCCAATTTTAATTATATTAAAATAATGTAAGCTTTTGTAATGAAAGCAGCACCTCAGGTGATGAGTGCTGCAGAGTATCTTTGAGTAGATGGGTACTTTGGACCTCGCTAAACTTGTTTTAATGTCAGTGATTTTTATAGGTTGTTTCTCTCCTTTTCCTAAATTCTTTTCTCCAAAGGATTGAAAGCGCTAGAGGGATCCCTCAGG
>NW_010215410.1:0-300 GCF_000695765.1 Mesitornis unicolor
GCTCAAAGTGACCCAAAACTCACCCCAAAAATACCCCAAAATACCCCCCAAAATACCCTGTTACTCCCCCAAAAAATCACCCAATACCCCCAAAATTACCCAAAAATCACCCCAAAATCATCAAATCAACCCCAAAATCACCCACAATTTACACAAAAATGCCCAAAATTACACCCAAAATTGCCCCCAAATACCCCCAAAATAACCCAAAAACCACCCCAAATACACCCAAAAACCACCCCCAAATGCACCCCAAATACCCCAAGAACCACCCCAATACACCCCCAAATACACCCAAAA
>NW_010215411.1:0-299 GCF_000695765.1 Mesitornis unicolor
GAGATGAACCACAGTGTGAACCCTGCTGAAACCGTGCCCTGGTCAATGGTCTGTATTTCCTCACGACCTCATCTGGGGTAGCTCTTCTCTAAACTGGTGGTCACTGGCTGAGTTTGTGGCTTGCACTTGTTCAGTAGAAGATGTAGAAGAGGGGTAAAACTCAAGCAGTGTTTGACAGTGGGAGGTATCTTGAAAAATGTTGAGTGATGAAAGAGAAGAGCTGTCACAGACAGGAACCTGCAGTGATTCACATCTCTCTGGTAACTCTTCAGCTAAGCTGGATCACTGGCTACACACAC
>NW_010215412.1:0-299 GCF_000695765.1 Mesitornis unicolor
CTAACACTGTGTGTCTGTGTTGCAAGGACTTCTTTATATCAACACCTCAGATTGCACTTTGACATCCAGAAAATTTTGTATTTAATCTGACACCCAAACTGTGAAACATAAATCCTTCCCTCCCTGAAACCTGCGATGCAGCCTTTGTGACAGCTTTGCTCTATCTTGCTCTGCCATGTTCTTTAATGTCAAAACTCCTTTTTTGCAAAAGATCTGTTCATCTTTTATCCCACAAAAAGGAATTTAATTTCAAGTTGCTTCACACTTCAGATGACAGCTTGGCACAGGCTTTTGTAAAG
>NW_010215413.1:0-300 GCF_000695765.1 Mesitornis unicolor
GGCTGCCTGTGCCCTGCGAGCCGCGGAGCTTAAGCCATGCGAGGGTTTAAACTTCCGAGAAAAAAAAAATAATAATAAAAATTGCGTTTAATAAACATGCTCCGTGCTCTGAGGAAGAACAATCCCCGTGACCGAAACCCGCACCCACTTAGTGAAATCGTTTTTCTTATTGAAATCGCCTTAAATCCAGGCAGGTTCCGCTCCGTGTTGCTTGTATTTTTTTTTCTTGCCTTCCAGCCTCTGCACCCCAAAGCAAAAGGAGGATAAAGAGGGGAACTTTGTACATGCAACAACAACAAA
>NW_010215414.1:0-300 GCF_000695765.1 Mesitornis unicolor
GGGTGGTTTTGGTCATGACTTTTGTCAAAAGCCGAGATCAGCTCATGGCATTAAGCGATCTCACATGCCAGCCCCTCTACCAAAGCACCCTGGACACATGAAAATACATAACAAATATTGCCCTATTTCGTTTGGCTTCTCTCTCCTCCCATAGCAATGAGCCACGTGAGATTTGCTACAAGGCAGGACAGGGAAAAGCCACATTCCTGAGGTCCATCACTTCCACCCAAAGCCTCCATCCATCGCTTGTTTTGCAGAGGTAGAACGGGAGGAAGCATCTGGACTCTCCTCAGAGGCTGT
>NW_010215415.1:0-300 GCF_000695765.1 Mesitornis unicolor
TTCATTAAACACTTTGATTAGGAACCTTGAGTCTTGTCTCACCGTTGTTCAACCCGTTGGGGATTTGCGGGTCTTAATCACTTGTCTTCCTCCTTAAGAGCGGGACTTGACAGTGAGCCCCTTCCCAAAATAGTCTCTGTGAGTTTGGTTTTGCCTGGCAACACAGAACTGCCCATCCTCCGACAGGCAGATGCCTTCTGCTTCTAAGCACTTAGCGCTTAACTGAACCAGTCTTTTGTTATGGGAACCTGCCTTACCACAATGTTTGGGACATTAATTCTTTCAGTCTCTCACACCACC
>NW_010215416.1:0-300 GCF_000695765.1 Mesitornis unicolor
CTCAAAAACCCCTACACAAGCTTTTGGCCTTCCCCTGACCTATCAGCTACTTGGGAACCAGTGACCTCACAACCACCCATACAGACCATGTGCCTGCTCCTGCCCTGCCAGCTCTTCAGGAAACAGTGACCCCACAACATCCTACACAGCCCATGAGCTCTCTGCGGGCCTATCCGCTTCTCAGCTGAGTGACCTCACAAGCACAAATCCCCCTGTTGGCAATGCACTCGTTGTGGATGTATTCAGGCTCCAGTGACCTCACAGGCACGTACAAACCTATTGGCCATGTGCTCATGCTCT
>NW_010215417.1:0-300 GCF_000695765.1 Mesitornis unicolor
GTGTAGATAAGTTTTTCTTGTCGTATTGATACCTCGCTAACACTAGCACAGGGGGACCAACATGATTCAGCAGTAGCTTAGAAGTGATACATGTTCACATGGAGTTGTCATCGTGCATTTATATGCCTGTTTCCACAAAACGTGAATTCACTGGATATACTGCTAAATATTGTGAGAAGGAAGGTTTTTAATGAAACTTTCTAGGTCAAGATATTGGTAACATGAGCAATGAAATCCTTGTTTAACAATAGCAAAGTAGCTGAATAACATGGTTTTTAGGGTCATTTTAAGCACATTTGT
>NW_010215418.1:0-299 GCF_000695765.1 Mesitornis unicolor
TTTTGACCTCAGCTGCTGTGTTGATCAGTAGTATCACAGGACACCTGAAGATTCACCCTTGCAGGCAGCTGAACGTGCTTTGCAGAACTCAGTGCTAAACACTGACCTTGGTGAACTAATGTTATGTGGTGCTTGATGCTGTGATAAGGCAGTGGTGGGAGAAGGAGTGGGAAGAAACAGCAGAGGGGTTCCACCTGTGCGTAGTTATTGATCTTCCACACCTCCTGATTTTAGCTGATTCCTTCTGCTTAACCTTTCATGAGCCAACAATGTAAGCTAATACTGTAATATTTGTGCTA
>NW_010215419.1:0-298 GCF_000695765.1 Mesitornis unicolor
AGGCATTAAGAGACCAACTTCTCAGAAGGTGGAACTTCCAGGAAACACTTGAGGCTTTCCAAGCAAATACTTGGACAGTACGTTTTTCCCCTCTTTCTAAGGGACGAGGTTGAGCAGGAGCACCAAAGGGAATCCTTGATTTCCCAGGAGAAAGCAACCAATTTGCTTCCACTGGTGTAATAAATGTGATTGTCCCCAAACTCCTCCCAATGTCCCAAACCCTTTAGAGCTTTAGTCTTTAGAGCTACGACAGCAAACCCTTGAGGGCCTCCAAAGCACCAACACCACGAGCCAGCAG
>NW_010215420.1:0-298 GCF_000695765.1 Mesitornis unicolor
GGGTGGAAGGTGCTCTCTCTGAGTAGCTCTGCTCCATGCACCCTCCATGTCTCCTCCTAACCCCCTTGGCAGGTCTGGTGCCGCTTGGTCACTGCTGCCTACAATTACTTCCATGTCACCAACTTCTTCTGGATGTTCGGCAAGGGCTGCTACCTGCACATGGCCATCGTGCTCACCTACTCCACGGACAAGCTCCGCAAGTGGATGTTCATCTGCATCGGCTGGTGTAAGCACCAGGAGTTCACCCCTCTGGGGTTTCAGTGATGGGTGATGCCCACCCCCATCCTCTGCTCCAGCT
>NW_010215421.1:0-298 GCF_000695765.1 Mesitornis unicolor
TAGAATAAGAATATAAAAGATTGTAAACTGCTCAATGTAGTACAGGGGACAATACACATTTAAGTTAGATATTTTTGTACTGCTGCAGCATGGATCTAAGATGACCCTATTTAGGATGCTTAATTAGACAAACACTAAAATAATCAGGGAGCTGATTAAAAGTGTTCTTATTGAGGATGTAGCAAGTTGTCCTATCCATCCTCATTTTGGAAAGCATCTTGATAGAAAAGGACCTTCCAGTTAAGAACCAGAAGCTTTCTATTTGGCAGCCAAGTCTCCCAGTTTCTATTCCTTTTCT
>NW_010215422.1:0-298 GCF_000695765.1 Mesitornis unicolor
TTTTTTTCCTTCTCCCCTTCTACTTCCACACGGTTATTTTCTGAATTTTAACGTTAGCTGTAATAAAACTGGGTGTCCTCATCTGCTGTTTCTGGTACTGAGCAGTTGCTGTTTCCTGTGCATTTTGGTGAAAGTGGTGCCTTCCAGTAAATTTAATTCATTGAGTGTTGAGGCCAATCTGCTGCTAACATCTTAGTGTTTGCAAAACTCATGTACTGTTCTTACAGTAGTTTAAGAATAGGTAAGTAAGTTAATGATGGATTTTCAGTTGTTTGTGAAACAATTTGTTGTTTTTTTT
>NW_010215423.1:0-298 GCF_000695765.1 Mesitornis unicolor
CCCCCTCCATCTGCTGTCGAGCAGCGAACCGCACAGGTTCCCAGGTGATGCCTTGTCAAGTGCAGAGCCGATTGCCCATGGAAAGGTTTCCATGCAGGGAGTCCTGCATCCCCTCAGCTGCCCCTCGTGGTATCACTTTGGGGATGGAGCAATCCCGCTCCTCCTTTCCTGGGCACTTCAGCCCTCAGGACCCCGTAAGTACCAAAGCCGTAATACTTGGCCAGAAGGAGAGGCCCAGCTCAGGAGCGAGCAAGTTCCCCAAGGGTTCGCAACCACGACATTTTTAGTAGGACTTCTG
>NW_010215424.1:0-300 GCF_000695765.1 Mesitornis unicolor
GGAAGCTGGTTTTGCCATAAAATGAAGTAAGATCAAGGGACCTGCATGAGACATTCAGTTCTCAGGAGTAAAATGGCAAAATGGACGTCATCAGATGGCAATGGATGTGATCAACAAGATAACAGCCATGTCTCCACCAAGTAACAAAAAAGGAGACACAAGCCTTCTGTGCCCATTGTTGGTTTCTGGAAAATGCACATTCCAAACTACAGACAGATTGTAAGCCCCCTGCATCAAGCAACCTGGAAAAAGAATGATTTCAAATGGGTTCCTGAGCAATGACAAGCCTTTGAACAAATT
>NW_010215425.1:0-300 GCF_000695765.1 Mesitornis unicolor
GCAACCTGTGCCAGTGTTTCACCACCCCCATCATAAATCATGGTTCTGGCTACCCTTCACCCTGCTGGTACATGGGATGAGCTGTCTCCTGGACATCTGAGGGTACTTCCAACCTGACTTCTTTTCTTGTCAACCAGGCTGGCCAGAACAGGCAGATCTCTGCTGTGATGCCCTGATCTGCTCTCCCATCTACTGTCTGCAGCACGTTGTTGTATATCTGCGTCGGAGAGCGATGATTTGTGTGAGTTTGATCTGAGTGAGTGTGATTTGGGTTGTAAAGTTTATGAGATTCCCTGTTTT
>NW_010215426.1:0-300 GCF_000695765.1 Mesitornis unicolor
AGGAGGACTCCTAAGGTTGCAGGAGAGCTTCGGTTCTGCCCAGGATGAGGACGACAGAGGTTCCTCCAAGAGCAACTGAGCCTGCCTTGCAGCAGAGCGGAGCCAGCAGCAGCCCAGCAAGAACTGAGAAGGCAAAGGGCCCCAGGCGGCCAAGGCCTGCGTGCCGCAGGGCTGCAGAACATGAGAGTAAGTTCAGCGCTGCCTTTTGCCCCACGTTTGCACCAGGCCTGCCTGGCAGGGCTGGGACACACGGCCCTGCACAAGCAGCGTCATTGTGCCCCAACAGAGGCCTGGTGCCAC
>NW_010215427.1:0-300 GCF_000695765.1 Mesitornis unicolor
TTAAGGGGGCACTCACCAATTAATTTGGACTAATGATTAATTAACGATTGATTAATTAGGGGTTCATTAATAGGGACTCACCAATTAAGGAATGATTAACGAGTTATTGACTAATTAGGGCTTAATTAATGGGGGACTCGCCACTTAATTACAATTAATTAATGATTAACGACTTAATAAGTGGTTAATTAATGAGGAACTCACCAATTAAGCATTAAGGATTAATTAACGAGTTATTGACTAATTAGGGGTTAATTAACGGGAGACTTATCAATTAATTAGGTTAAATTAATGATTAAT
>NW_010215428.1:0-300 GCF_000695765.1 Mesitornis unicolor
GTTAATATTATCATCAAGGATTACAGTCAGTAGCTTCTCCACATCTTTTTTTCCTTTCTTCTTCTCTTTTTACTCCTTTCCCTCAGTGAGGCGATTTACTCGCCTATATACTGGTGTCTTCTTCCAACAACTCAGCTAAGCCTAAGGATGTTTGTATCTACTTCTAGTAGTATTTTGTCACTTGTTTCTTCATCTGAACTTCCTGATCTTTTCTTTTTCATTGAATCAGTTGCTTTTTCAGCTTTCTGGGTTTTGTTTTTTAGTTTGTATGGTGGTGGTGGTGGTTGTTGTTGTTTTTGT
>NW_010215429.1:0-298 GCF_000695765.1 Mesitornis unicolor
CTCTGTTTGGGGGCAGCGAGGGCACAGGAGGCTGGAGCATCAGAGCAGCGGCTGTCTGATCTGGTGCAGCAAGTGCTCTGTTTTGGGGAGAGTCCTGTCCCCAGCAGCTGGGGTCTGGAGGCCGTGTTGGAGACACTGGGAGCAGAAGAGGCAGTTGCCAAGGGAAGGCATAAGCAGGATATAAAGGTGTGTCAAGGAAGCTTTTCGTGTAACTACCTTGGTTTCTCATCCTCTTCCCTTTGTCCAGGAGAGTTTATCAAGGCTGTGTATGAGTCAGATGAAAACTGTGAAGTGGATC
>NW_010215430.1:0-298 GCF_000695765.1 Mesitornis unicolor
TGGGACAGAGGGCAGGAAAGCCTAGTCCTGGGAAGAAAGAGAACAAGAAATGACCAGGGGGTATCCCATCAGACAGGCCATTAGGAGTGAAATTAGCAAACTGGGATTACAGCTCACTGATTACAGGGGAAAGGATAAGGTCAAAATGGTGAATTATTGTATGTTTGAATGGACTAAAGGACCTAGCAGGGAAGGTTCGGTCAAAATTGGATAAAATACGGAACGGATGAGAATTGGATTTGTCAAACTCGTCATATTTACCTTAAATCAAAGGAACCATTTAATCAAGAAGAGAGTG
>NW_010215431.1:0-300 GCF_000695765.1 Mesitornis unicolor
ACACTGGGAGAGAAAAGGATCTGTTGTTCAAAAACCAGTTACTACAAGATGAGATTGCTATGCTAAGACTAGAGCTTGATCAAGTAAGAATTAGGCACCAGGAGGAAGAAGGAAAATATTTAGAGGAAAATGAAACCTTGAAAGAAAAGAATGAAGATCTGAAAAAGGAGCTTAAACTGAACGAGGAAGCCTTAACACAAACAGTTTTACAGTACAATGGACAGCTGAACTTACTAAAGACAGAATCTGCAGTGCTGACTTCCAAACTTGAGCAGACAAAAGAAAGCAAAGACAGACTAG
>NW_010215432.1:0-300 GCF_000695765.1 Mesitornis unicolor
AATTCTGTACAGCCAAGACAACCTGATAAGTCATGGGACTCTGTGGTGGCCCTGCAATTACTCTAGGTTTATCCTATCCTGGTACATGGACAGAGAAATTCTACAGATCCAAACTTTTTTTTTTTTTAATTTTTATTTAATTAAGATGCGCATGAGTTCTGGATCTTAACAACACAAATGTGGAGACAAGAAGACTTTCCCTGTATGTCATGGAAACATAATGGAAAAAAGGGCCTTCTTTATTCTGTCTGTCTCGCTTTGGGGCTCAATTCTAATGTAATTAAAATGGTATCACAGAAA
>NW_010215433.1:0-300 GCF_000695765.1 Mesitornis unicolor
TGCTGGGGGCTACTGGGAATGCAGGGAGGGAATCACTCACCTGTGGACAATGGCCCTGCCTGGTCACTGGACCCACTGCCTGGGAGGAAAAAGGGACAGAGTGAAAATCTCCAGGTCTCCCAGGTACTGCACAGACAAAGACAGTGGTGGCACCCCTGACCATACAGCTTTCAAGTAATGTGATAAAAAAAGGAATTTATTGCACAGCTGTGGTTTTGGATTAGATCTGGCACCACCACTCTCCCCTTTCTGTGACGGTGGGGCAGGACAGGAGCAGGATGCTCTCCTGGGACTGGGAGG
>NW_010215434.1:0-297 GCF_000695765.1 Mesitornis unicolor
AGTGAGTGCATTTGGATCTGTTTTAAAATGAAGTAACCATTGAGCTTTGCTGCATTCTTTTCCTGCTCCTTGCGCCAGCATTGCCCACCTCTGCACTGATCTCTGTCCAATCCAGCTTTCTCTTCTGCTCTACTTTCAGCACCTCCTCAGCAACACAGCTCTTACCATGGCAGCTAATGTCTGACACCAGAGCTGAAGATATCCATAGGCTGGTTCTGCGGCCAGAGCACGGTCTGCAGATCCCTTCCTTTTTGTCAAAGTTCCAGGGTCCTGTAGGTCTGTTCACCAGATTCGGCC
>NW_010215435.1:0-300 GCF_000695765.1 Mesitornis unicolor
GTAGGGAATTTTGTAATGGTAGCATCTACACAGAAGCAGGAGTAAGATGTTCCTTTTGTATGAACTGAAAAAGCAACTTCTAAATAAGAAATTAGGCCTATGGAAGTTGGATGCTAGCTCCAGCTCCCAAAGACCACACTGGACAAGACAGAGGCGAATGCCAGAATAAAAGGAGGGATCAGACTTCTTTCCTGGTTCAGATGAGAAAGACCAAGTTTCTTCACATGGAAAGTGATGAGAAGATGCAAGGAACATGACATTCTAAATATCACTCTACTTCAAAGAATGTCAAGACCAGTT
>NW_010215436.1:0-300 GCF_000695765.1 Mesitornis unicolor
TGAATAAGCATAAATTATATAATTCCACTGAACTTAATGGACCTATCTGAGTACTGGATATGTGGGCCAATGAATAGAAACATATAAAGATTTGATGGCTAGAGAGGGTGTTAGAATGAATCTATTTTCCTTTATAAAAGGAAAACATTAGAAAACTTAATGAGCTTGACCTCTGAATACGTATCTGATACAAAGAAATGTGACAATTTATTGCTTGACAGTCTTCAAAAGCAAACTGCTGTAACACAATAAATGATGCATCTACATTTTCAGGTTGCTGGTTTAGTGACTAGTTACTAA
>NW_010215437.1:0-301 GCF_000695765.1 Mesitornis unicolor
GTGGTGAACATCAAGCCTGAACAGAGAAGTATTTCGAAACCTTGTCTCTGGTCAAAACCAAGTCCCAAGGCATATAAACATTTGGTTCCAATGCCTTGCAAAGGCAGCACGTAACAATCTGTGGTTTGTTGTGGTCTGTGGTACGCCACACTGTCAAGTCCCTTCTCAGTTCTTCATGTAGTTGTCCATAATTACCAAAAGTAATGTTGGTAGCTTGATGAGACAGCTGTGAAGGACTCGGGGACAGATTGTGAACTTCTTAGTCACACTGATGAGAAGTCCCTTGCACAAATGGCTTTGC
>NW_010215438.1:0-300 GCF_000695765.1 Mesitornis unicolor
GCATGTTTCTCTCAATAAAATATCTAGCAAATGATCTGAAGGTTTCAGTCTCAATAGATGGGGAAATGACTCATTCAACCAGAACTTTCATGAGTTTGGGAGCTGGTAACTGTCTTCACTTGACTAACGTGGAATAAAAGAGAGCTCGTAATGTCGCGGCATATTTGCCAGAGTGCTGAATTTAGGAGTAATGTCAATGTCCTTGTGATCCACAACAGGTTTCAGAGAAAAGTTCTGCAGGATGGCTGTTAAAAATATGAATAGCTCCATCCGGGCCAGACCTTCTCCTGCACAGATGCG
>NW_010215439.1:0-301 GCF_000695765.1 Mesitornis unicolor
CCAGTTTTGGGACCCAACATTGGGGCCCAGGTTTAGGCCCCAGCTTTGGTGTCCACAGGCCCCTCTCCCATCTTCCCCTCCCCATCCCACTCCCACCCTTAGGGGGGGACACTTTTGACCCCTTGGGGACACCATAAACTGGGGGCACAAAGGGGGGACCCCGCCCTCCCACCCCAGCAGGCCCAGGCCTCGGCGCGACGCTTGACTACTTTTATTGGGCCTCCGAAGCTTTAAATACAGGCCTGGGGGGCAGATTTTGGGGGGACACACGGCAAGGGAGGGGGGTCTGAGGATGTCGGTG
>NW_010215440.1:0-301 GCF_000695765.1 Mesitornis unicolor
ACTGCCAAGATACAGGAATGTGATAGGCAGTTATGTAGGACCAGACCCAAAGCCCACTGAATATAACTTACTCTTTCACTGACTTTATCTTAGACTGATCCTACAGATAGGATGCTATAAAAATAACATAGGCTTGTGACAATAATACATGCACATTTTAACCTACATTTTTACACATGCTTTTCAAAATAAAAGTAAATCAGCTAAATACTTCAAAAGGTACATGACATGCTTTCACAGCCTTCAGTTCTAGATAGCAACTTTATGAAGGTAAGCTTCCATAGAAAGAAATAGCAAAGTA
>NW_010215441.1:0-300 GCF_000695765.1 Mesitornis unicolor
AGAGACAAGCTGAGGAGGCTGTAAGTATTGCCTAGAGAATGAGCAAGAGCCACCCTCCATCGTGGCAGCACGCTCATTGAGAGCAGTATGAATACCAGGAAAGGGGCATGACAGTATTTCCCAAGACACGGCAGTCTTGGGCACACTGTTTTGTATGGTTTCATGAGGCCTTGCTGAGTTCTGGGCACCCTGCAGCAGTTGGGCATGAAGTGAGGGAAGTTCTGCAGTCTGTTTTATACAGGAGGTGAGACTACACAAACCCAGGGGCCACATCCACTGACTGAGGCATTCATGAATCTC
>NW_010215442.1:0-301 GCF_000695765.1 Mesitornis unicolor
GGGCACAAAGGGAAAAGCATTTCTGATGGACAGAGAACACTCTGCGCTCCATAGACCTAGCAAGTAAGTTTTCTGAAGTGGATAACCTCAGCTCTGTGCAAGTGAAGTTAGTAGAGACCCTGTGTAACTGCAGCCTCGTACACATACTTTGAGTTGTCGCTACAGAATGTAAGCGAGGTGGGCACCGTTCTGTGGTATTAGCATTTCAGCTTGTGATATTGTAAAAAATAGGGGTTTTTTCCTGTTTAATTTTGACTTATGTTGAACTTTAACTGTCTGCATTGAAAGTCAGTGTGCTGAA
>NW_010215443.1:0-300 GCF_000695765.1 Mesitornis unicolor
CCCGGGCAGCTTTCTGCAGTGCTGAGTTTCACGCGATGAATGAGAAAAACTAAGGTGCATTTATTGGAATTGGCCCCACCTCAGAGATGTCTTACTAGGGATAACGGCAGTAGGTCCCGTAAATGCTTGCTATAATTCCGGTGGCAACTACACCTTATTTGGAGGGCCTTATGGCTTATCAAATAGCAATCAAGCTGTGTTGTCCATATGCGCATTTACAGCTGATGGACCTTTTTCTCTCGCTTCAAAATCTTGTGCTTGCTGCTGTTTTCACGCACAACAGGAATGCTTGGCTTTGAG
>NW_010215444.1:0-301 GCF_000695765.1 Mesitornis unicolor
GCCAGCCAATCAGAGGAAAGATCACCTCAGGGGAGGGCGGGCACTGGGAGAGGGTGAGGGCTTACCCCTCGGGCAGGCAAACCAGGCAGAGGGGACCAATCAGAGGCAGCATCACCACAGGGAAGCAGACTGACAGCCCTGCCGACCTATGGCAGCCAAGACTGAGGGGGGAAGAAGGCGTGCTCTGCCGGCGGCCAGGCCTAGCTTTGCCGTGGCTCCGGTGGGGCCTGCCCCGGGGCAGAGCAACCCCCGGCCCAGGCCTGGACTCCCCTTCCCCCTCTCTCCCCTCCCCCTGCCTCCA
>NW_010215445.1:0-301 GCF_000695765.1 Mesitornis unicolor
TACATTTTGTTATTACTTGTAAGTCTTTAGAGATGTAAGAAACAAGATTTGTTTGTTCCTTCACTGTCAGGATGCATGGTACATGAGATGCACAGACAAGTCATAGTCAACATCACACATGGATTTCCCTCCTCCTCCCCTACGAATTTTCCTGATGTAGCTGCAGCAGATTGCAGTAACGTTTGCTAAACTGGCTGGGCAGATTTGCATGTGTTTCATGTGATTGTGTCCTCCCCCTTTTCCCATGCCAAGATTTTTGAAGGGTCCTCTCAAAGGTAGCCTTAAAGATTTCATGTTTCTG
>NW_010215446.1:0-301 GCF_000695765.1 Mesitornis unicolor
AAATATAAGGAGAACAAGAAGCTGTTGAAGTTATTTGGCTCTTAGGAATTAGGGATTTGGGATGGCTTCCAACTCTTATCCTTTGTGGATCGGTCAGAGTCTCCTCTTGCAGAGGATCATAGAAGGGGAATTATCTGGATGTTTCTCCCAAGAGCTGAGATCTCACAAATCATCACAGTAACAGCTCAAAGAAGAGCTCCTTGAACAGGCAATGGCCAAAATGTGGTCACCCATCCTGTGAATCTAAGGATAGACACCCACTTTAGCAAAGTGTTGTGGTTTAGGCCCAGTGGGCAACTGA
>NW_010215447.1:0-300 GCF_000695765.1 Mesitornis unicolor
TTCTTTACAGTAGTCCTACAGGAACAGTGGTGAGACCGAGGTCATGAAATACCAGCATCTTGTATCTTTTCCATGGAAGATCAGATTCACTTGTTGTCTCTCCTGCCCCCGCCCCCAGCTTGTACAATTTAAAGCTGGTTTGTGCTGTCAGCAGCTAATTAATGGTGTCTTTCACTGAGACTAGCAGCAACCCATCTGCATTGCAGGCCATATTGTAACCCTGTAGCTGGAGCATTGGGAAACTTTGCAGGCAGCTTTACGAAGCTGCTTTCTAGCTATTTGGTAAAGAAATGGATAGTA
>NW_010215448.1:0-299 GCF_000695765.1 Mesitornis unicolor
AGAAACAGAAGATGTTTATAGATAAATACCTATAGGATTCTGGAGTAAGGAAGACTGCTTATCCTGATGCACATCAAGATTTGGGGTACTGTAACACTGCAGACGGTGACAGAGGATGGATGCTGTCTGTTCAGAGTTGATTTAAAATAGAAAGGGTTCGGGAATGCTGTAGGGAGGAGTGATGGAGACAAGTTGCAGATTTTTTCATAGTCAGATTTTCTGTTTCAGCAGAAAACAACTGGCCAGCCTACTTTTTCTGGCTTTTAAGTTCATTTTGGTGTGACTGTGTTAGTGAGTGG
>NW_010215449.1:0-301 GCF_000695765.1 Mesitornis unicolor
ACTCCTCTGGGACTCCCAACAATATCCAGGGGTTGGAAGAAGGGCTTGGAGAAGAGAAAGGCAAGGACACACTGCAAGTGGCAGAGTGGGATCAGATCCTTGGCCAGCCGAGTGTCAGCCTGCACAGAAATGTCTTGCAGCAGGTCAATGGCTTGCCCTTCTGACCAGGAGCCAGTCTCCAATCCTGCTTGTTGCTGACATGTCCCCTGGGGGAGCACCTGCCCAGCCTTTGCATAGAGGGAAAATACCTCCTCCAAATCCCCATGCCTCCTTCAGAGACCATGATCCTTGAGAGTACTCA
>NW_010215450.1:0-300 GCF_000695765.1 Mesitornis unicolor
CTCCTTTCAGCCCCAGCTTGGGCTGCCCCCCAGCTCTGGCCGCTGCTCAAGCTACCACCAGCCGCCTCGGCCCCATGCCTTGCTCAGTATGATACTTTGCTTCAGCATTACTCGTGTCTCCCCAGCCCTGGCATTGTTTTTCCTTCATCTCAGCATTTACTACCCTTTCTTACTCATGTTTTCATAGAGACGTGACAAACCCCTCTGACTAGTTCTGTTTTGGCACATGGTTTTGTCCTTTGAAGTCAGATGGACTTGACCTGCCCTGACCTCCTATCTCAGAGGCCCCCTGCAGCCCTC
>NW_010215451.1:0-301 GCF_000695765.1 Mesitornis unicolor
GTGGGGGCATCCCCCCAGAGCCCCCCAACCCACTGCCTGCCCCACATCTCACCCTCTCCTCCCTGCTCTCTCTTGCAGTATCCATCGGTGGCCACGGGCTGGGTAAGTGCCTTTGAGGTGTGGCGTTGGGGTACGGGGCCACACTTATGGGGCAGAGACCCACTCCCCATTGCCCCCCAGGTGCCTGCCTGGGCCCCACCATCCAAATCGGGGAGGAGACGGTGATCACGGTGGACGCCAAAGCGGCCGGGCAGGGCAAGGTGACCTGCAAGGTGTCCACCCCCGATGGGGCCGAGCTGGA
>NW_010215452.1:0-301 GCF_000695765.1 Mesitornis unicolor
CATGAGGACGATGGAGCATGAGGACCACGGAAAGGACGATGGAGCACGAGGATGATGGAGCTTAAAAACCACAAACCATGAGGACAATGGAGTGTGAGGATGATGGAGCGAGAGGACCATGAACCATGAGGACCACGGAGCATGATGATGATGGAGCACGAGGACCCCAAACCATGAGGGCGATGGAGCGTGAGGACCACAAACCATGAGGACCATGGAGCAAGAGGATGATGGAGCATAAGGACCACAAACCATGAGGACAACGGACCATGTGGATGATGGAGCAAGAGGCCAATGGAGA
>NW_010215453.1:0-301 GCF_000695765.1 Mesitornis unicolor
GATATGTAGGTAGTTGGCTACATTGCAGCCTTTTGGCATATCCAGACTTGCAGAGTTAGAGTATTTCCAAATGTACTTCAACAAATAGTTCATCATTTGATGCTGCCCTGCCTGATGTCACAACACGCTGCAGCCAAGGATAAGCAGAGTTTTGAAACAGGCCAGGCTTCCTTACTGAAAGTTTGCTCACAGAATTCAGAAGTAACTGAAAAGTTGCCACTGAAATGATGAGTGTTACCAAGCACTGGCTGATCTGACCCTCTGTAGTCAGAATAAACCCATTTTGCAAAAGCTGAGAGAT
>NW_010215454.1:0-301 GCF_000695765.1 Mesitornis unicolor
TGAGTCACACGTCACCAATTAATTAGATTTCACAAAAGGCAGGGGGGGGTTCTCAGCTGCTAACGCCAGATGTCACTCTCAGCTAAGGAATTAAGAAGACTCTGCTGGCCAGCGATGCTAAACAGTGGCACTAAATGCTACTAAACTGACCTTAAAATAATTATAAAAAGAGAAGCCTAAGCTCAGCAGACTCCTCTTATACTATACTTGGTGTAACAGAACTACTTTAAAGTCTTTTGCATTTATGGACATTCTTTCTAAAAACAATATTGCATTTTATCTGGTAGAAGAGCTCAAATTG
>NW_010215455.1:0-298 GCF_000695765.1 Mesitornis unicolor
CTTCCACAAGGCAGCATTGCCAATGTCTGAGGGACAGTGTGCTAACAGGGTCCTTCAGCCTGCTTCACGATGTGCTAAGTGCACATTTTAAATTACTCCAAGCACACACAAGTGTCTGAGTTGCCTTGCTGCACCGCCAAGACCAACTCAATGAAGAGGGAACTGCCAGTGGCGTTGCTCAGCTTGAGTCTGCAGAAGCGTCTGGAGGGTAGCACAGTCAGCTTGCATGTGGAAGCCCAAGACACAGCAGCGTGGGCTTGTGCCAGCAGGTCCTGGAGCCAAAGGGCAGTTTTCTGCA
>NW_010215456.1:0-300 GCF_000695765.1 Mesitornis unicolor
GTAACACCGCGACACAATCCTGCCAACAAGCTATGAGCAGCTCAAGATAGAAATTCTATTGCAATGTAAATCAACAGCAGATTTACGTCAGACATGAGACGAAGAGGACAGCCCTGCTGGAGTATGGCAAAGTACACAGAACACCCCTTTTATCAGGAAAAAAAATAACTGATGGACACTCAGGTCTCTCTTTAAGCCAGTCCATTCTGCTGTGGAAAGCGAAACCGCACTGATGAAGTAGCAGCCCACACATACACATTATCATCTAGCATTTTATCCTTTCAGATTGCTTAATGAAGT
>NW_010215457.1:0-300 GCF_000695765.1 Mesitornis unicolor
AAGCACTGCTCTCACACAGTGGGTTTGGGTATTTGCAGAGATGGCAGGAAGGGAAACTGGAGCCACTGAGCAGCTCTTCACACTCGCAACATCAGGGCTGCATCTGGAAAAAATTAGCATTTGTGTCTAAAGCTGGGTAGTTGGGAAAACTGCACTGACCACACACAACACAGAGCCAGGCCAGTGAGGAGATGTGGCTGTTCTCTTGTAAAGAAACATGGGGATATTTCTCAACACAACACTACGCTCATGTCTGTCCAACTGCCTGCCTCGCCTCGCTCCTTGTGGTTTCTGTGCCCC
>NW_010215458.1:0-301 GCF_000695765.1 Mesitornis unicolor
CCAGCGCCCGCAGGTAGCGGCTGTAGCTGATCAGCCAGTTCACCGACGGGAAGTGCTTCCTCTGCGCCAGCTTCTTGTCCAGACCCCAAAAAACCTTGATGGGGGACGCACACACACGGATTTGGTTGGAGACACAAGAATTTGAGTGGGTTTTGCCCCACAGGGGGGTCCCCGCTGCGCCCCGCTCACCTGCACGATGCCCAGCGTGGCCGAGGTGACGGGGTCCGAGAAGTCCCCTCCTGGCGGGGACACGCTGTGGGGTTGGGGACACACACAGCAGTTGGGTGGGGGGGGGTTGAGG
>NW_010215459.1:0-300 GCF_000695765.1 Mesitornis unicolor
TTTCCTGTCACAGAATGTCTTCATTTCCTTTTTCATGTGCTCTTCGCAAGGTATAAAAATAGTAAAGGCAAATTATCTTGGATTTGCCGAGCTGATCTTGTTCTAAAGAGAAGCTGAGGTCCAGCTTTGTAAGGTGAACATTTGGCCTAACCCTTTCCTGTGGCCAGTCTCAACTCATAGACCCTAATTTTGTCTGTCCTGTTTGTTCTAAATGTCCGAACCAGCACCGCAGGCTGGACACTCAGTGAGCTTTATTTGTATGAATGGGTCTGGTTTTTCCAACAGCAGCACGGTAGAGTG
>NW_010215460.1:0-302 GCF_000695765.1 Mesitornis unicolor
GAGGATGAAAGGGGTGGTGGGGGATAACTTACGCCAGGCTCCAATATTGCAGTTTGGCAGGGGAGGGTGCAAATCTCTGACCACACTCCTCGAATAATTTGATATATCAGCAGCTGGGGTTTGTGCTTCCACATCTAGAAGACGATGAGGAAAATTAACACTTTGAAAAAAAGAAACAAAAAGGGAAGGAAGGCCTCCATCATTCCATCTCTTCTCTGTGCATCCTAAGGCAGGTACCTAATTACCTGGGGAGCTTTTGCTCATCTTCTTCCACTTCGGCTGCTCTCCTCCCCATCTCATGT
>NW_010215461.1:0-301 GCF_000695765.1 Mesitornis unicolor
TGACTTCTTACCAAGCAGATATACACAGACCAGGGACTCCGGTGGACAGAATACTGTTTTCTACCTGTACCAGTTTTCACAAAATTCACATCAAAAAGGTATTTCCAGGACTAAAAACTCAGCTTGCATGCTGGAAAACAAGCATGTGTAACCGCACCGCCTGGTGCTATTTGAGCTGACAATAACAAATGACCAAGAGAAGGAAAAGTAGGTTGTCCCAGAGAACCATAAATTAACAAATCTTATTTGTCTTGTGCTATTCTGTAGCTGCTGGATACTCTACCAATATATTGAATGGTGT
>NW_010215462.1:0-302 GCF_000695765.1 Mesitornis unicolor
GGATGATAAAATCTTTAGCACCCTCTTTAATCCACTCTGGAATATTGCAGAGATGTGATTACTCACTGAAAATACCTTAATTGAAGTCATACCTATACTAAGAGATATGGACATAAAGATATTCACACCTACATGTGCTGTTGGTACTAAGAAAAGAGTGTAACTGCAGAATACATTTACTGGTTCTTAGGTGGTGGATGCTGCTGTGTTTTAGCTTTAGTTTGAGCTGAAAATGCAGACTTTAAAGTGAGGACATGGTGTGAAGTTTGGTTTTGCTGAAAATATCAGGTCAAGTGAGCTCT
>NW_010215463.1:0-300 GCF_000695765.1 Mesitornis unicolor
CCTCCTTCAATAATGACATTGTTGTGGATCACTGCCTCATACAAGACTGGAAACACGTAATTTTGAAAAGAAGGGACAGCATTTGGATGAAAAAGACTTTAAAATTTAATAGGTCATTACTAGGAAAATATTATACTGTGCAGAAACTCAGGAATATTTTTAAGTACAGGTATTTGATATGTAGCCTGTTCCCAGAGAGAGTGAGCTAGGTAATACACAGCAATGGAAATTCAAGTGAGATTCGTTGACCATGAAATGTTGAAGCTCAATGCACAGCAAAACTAGAGCCAAGGGAACGAG
>NW_010215464.1:0-301 GCF_000695765.1 Mesitornis unicolor
ACTTTCTTGCAGGCCAAAGCTAGCCTGCAGTATTAGCAGCTGATGAAAGCCAGTTGAAGACTGGTACACTGCATGTTGGGGTGCAAAACTTGATTGACAGCTGAAAAGACAGAGGCACCAGTCCTCATTGATGCCCATGTATAAGGAATATGCATCTCAGAAATTCAAATATGACTTGAAAATCATATGCTTGAGAACATAACAAGTGCAACAGATAGGACAAAAGCATATAGCTGAGTGTTACCAATCAAAGGACAGGTGACAAAAGTGTGATAGAAGGCAAACAAATAGCCAGTCTGAA
>NW_010215465.1:0-302 GCF_000695765.1 Mesitornis unicolor
TTTTGGGGTCAAAATGGGGGTGGACCCTGAAATTTGGGGGTAAAGCCCAAAAATGAGGGGGTTTGGACCCCACAATTGGGGGGAAATGGCCCCAAAATGGGGGTTTTGGGTCCAAAATTGGGGATTTTGACCCCAAAATTGGGGGTTTTGGGCCGAAAAATGGGGGTGAACCCCAAAATTTGGGGGATTTGGACCCCAAAATTGAATGGAAATGGCCCAAAGTTGGGGTTTTGGGTCCAAAATTGGGGGTTTTAAGCCCAAAATTGGGGGTTTTTGGGGTCAAAATGGGGGTGGACCCTGAA
>NW_010215466.1:0-302 GCF_000695765.1 Mesitornis unicolor
CAGCCGAAGCAGGCCTCAATATGGCCGCCAGATCAGGCCTCAGTGTGGCTGAAACGGGCCCCAGTGTGGCGGAAATAGGCTCCAAAATGGCTGAAGTGGGCCCCAAAATGGTTGCCGGAGCAGGGCCCAAAGTGGCCGCGGTTTGGAGCTTAAATATGGCGGGAACAGGCCCCAGTATGGTGGAAATAGGCCTCAAAATGGAGGAAATAGGCCCCAACATGGCGGAAACAGGCCTCAAAATGGCGGAAACAGGCCCCAAAATGGAGGAAACAGACCTCAAAATGGCCAGGACAGGCCCCAAT
>NW_010215467.1:0-302 GCF_000695765.1 Mesitornis unicolor
ACCAAGACATCAATGTTGTTATATCCCTGTCACAGAACTACTCCCGAGCAGGTTTTCTGAGCTAACAAATGATTTTGCACTTCAAAAACCACACACTTCTCCCTAAAGCGGTCACTTATGTAGGAAGATGAACCTCTCCACACGTATTTGTCTGCCAGTCTAATTTGTTCTTTCACCACATTCAAACAGCGTTTCAAATCAAATTGCTGTTACCTGGTGACAGACCAGCATTAGCACAGAAACACAAAGACTCTCCAGAAGACGTTCACTGTGGTTATCCATTCCCATCACCATCATCTTGA
>NW_010215468.1:0-302 GCF_000695765.1 Mesitornis unicolor
ATTTTGAGGACCCAAACTCCGATTATATGGCTCAACTGCTCATTTTCAGTGTCCAAACTCTCAATTTTAAGATCTAAACTCTCCTTTCTAGGCCTCAAGATCCCGTTTATAGGACTCAGATTCCCATTTTAGGGCCTAAACTCTCATTTTTAGATTTCAAGATCCCCTTTTAGGACACAGACACTCATTTTTTGGCCAAAAAGCACAGATTTAGGGCCCATCTCCCTACTGAGGGAATCAAACTCTCATTTTTCGGACCTAAATCTCTGATTTTTTTGGTCACAAAATCTTATTTTAGGGCC
>NW_010215469.1:0-300 GCF_000695765.1 Mesitornis unicolor
TTTTTGCATCTAAAACACAGAACTCCAGGTTTTGGGATAGAGGAACTGTAGAGACTGGGTTTAATTCATGTTCTCACTTTGAATTTGCTCTTGCATCCATGCTTGCTTTGAGTTCTTGTAATTTCTATCCATGAGAAGAGAGAGAGACGCCTGCCCGTAGCTGTTTCCATGTTTGCAAAAGGAGGAGATAGGAAAGGATATCAGTAAGTTAAATGAAAGATTTATGAAATACTTAAAAATTAGGAATGTTCATTTGTATTTGAGGCACAAGATTCTGCTTGACCTCTCAGGCTGCCAGGT
>NW_010215470.1:0-301 GCF_000695765.1 Mesitornis unicolor
ATGAGAAGTCAGCATCAGCAGCCCTTTACATGCACCCTTCTCAACATTATTCCTGCAACATCCTAAGCCTCCCACAGATGCCAACTGCTACTGGAGTCAAGTTGCTCACTGATAAGAAACTCCCAGTAATGGACTCTGGGCCCTTGGGGTAGACCAGAAAGCTCAGGGGAAAAGCTAGGGTGCAGGCAGGAGGAGACTACCTTGGCTGGAAAGCACAGCTCCGTGAGCAGGAAAGGAGGAAGGGGAGCGGGAGCCAATCGCATGTGCAGAGACTTAAAGGCAAGACTGGAGGTGATGCCTT
>NW_010215471.1:0-302 GCF_000695765.1 Mesitornis unicolor
GTTTCAATTAAAACTTTGAGTCTGAGAAGTTAAAAATAAAAAAGAGCCAAAGCCAATAAGAGATGGAAGAGAAGTCTCCATTCACTGTTTCTGCTTTTTTTCCCCCTGCTTTTACATAACCTTTCCAAGCTAAGAGCAGAGATTAAAGTACAATTATATTGTTTGGAGGGGTTTTTCTCCTTTCAGCCAAAACACAAATGGAGATGAAAAAAAGTTTTTCCTTTGAAGGGAAGTAGCTCCTGACCGAGGGAAGTCACCTCAGCGAAGGCCGAGGAAGTGCAGAAAGGTGCACGTGAAACAGC
>NW_010215472.1:0-302 GCF_000695765.1 Mesitornis unicolor
GCCCCGGTAAGGGATGCGTTGCTCGATCACCCGTCCCGTCAAGCTGCTGCACTGCTTCAGCTGGCACAGCCGCTCGAAAATCCGCATCATTTTCCTCTTGAGGCGGCTCTCCTGCAAATAACTCGAGTCCTCGCTGTCCAGCTCGGCCAAATCCAGCTCCCGCTCCTGCAAGCGCCGGATCTCCCCCGTGTAAACGCTCAGCAGGTGCTCCAGGTAACGGATCTGCCGCCTGGAGCCCGACGGCCGCAGAGACGTCGAGGAGGAGGAGGACGGGGGAGGCGAAAGCGGGGGGTGCGGCGAGG
>NW_010215473.1:0-302 GCF_000695765.1 Mesitornis unicolor
GCTAAAACTGCCATGAGTATGGCTACTGAGGGTTTTAACCTGGGTGAGTAGTAAATTAATACATAAAAGGGAAACTTGAGGATAACACCAATGCCCTTCCCTCTATTAAAATCCCAGCTAACTTTATTTTAGCACAACTGAAACGTGTACTTTCTTCTTCCATTCTTTCTTTGCAGTGTAAGCACATCCTAAATGGGTGCCGGGCCATTGTGGCCTATGACCTAACAATGGGGAGAACGTCCAACTCCAGTCCGTCTGATCATGTCCTCTGCCAAGGCCACGCCCCCGAGCACCCATTGGTC
>NW_010215474.1:0-300 GCF_000695765.1 Mesitornis unicolor
AAAAAAAGGAAAAAAAGAGAAAAAAAAATCAAACCTGTGCTTACTTCATGATTAGAATCAACTTCCACTCTACGATCACAGCTACAAAATTATTTTTCATACTACTCTCCTGCCCTTCTTTCTTATTCTTCCTAATCTCTGTCTACCTCACTTCTGCCACTACCAGCTAGCTCAGGAAGTTGTATAAGCACTTCCATAATTTCAAGTGTGCAAACAGGCCTAATAGAATCAATGACAAAGTTCAAATGTTTAAAGTTCAGAAAGTGCATAATGGATGGATGGACGGATGGAGGGATGGAT
>NW_010215475.1:0-299 GCF_000695765.1 Mesitornis unicolor
CAGCTCGGAGCTCGGGGGGCAATTTGGGGGGGTTTGCTGCGAGGGACGAGCGTGAACAGCTTTGGTTCGCTCCGCGAGGCAAATCAGTCCCGGCGCCAGATGGAATTTGGGTTCAAAATACTTGGTCTGCTGATGCTAATTATGTTTTCATTCAATTAAGATGAATCGCATATGGTGCGTCCCGCCACGGCGTGTTACTGCGATCAACGCTGCTGCGCGAGCTGCGGCAGGGAGGGATGCGACACCAGAGAAATGCAGAGATGCAGGCAGGGATACAGGCAGGGATGCAGGGATGCAGG
>NW_010215476.1:0-302 GCF_000695765.1 Mesitornis unicolor
AAGCCTGGTGGCAAACATTGGCCTCGCAGGGGAGGAAAGAAGCAAGGAACCCCTTGCTTTAAGGGCTACAAAAGCGCTTAATAGTAAAGATAAGACCCAGCAAGAGTCTTCCCTTTTAGCATCTTTGGTTTGTGAGGGTAGAGATTGACCGTTTCTATTTGAGAGAAGGTACCTATTAGCAGCCAGGAAATTTAGAGGCTAACATGGACTACCTAGCGATACAGGGAAGGGCACAGAGCAGCCGATGTTTTCGCCTGTTTCTTGAGTTGTGGTCTGGAGCCCAGCTCATAAACAGCAAAGGA
>NW_010215477.1:0-302 GCF_000695765.1 Mesitornis unicolor
GGCTGCCTAAAACGTCACAGACAGCGAGCTGCAGACAAAAACTGCATCCACAAAAGTTCAAAGCCACCCGGAAATGCCGAAAAATTCAGCGCAGCGACTGTGCGAAGTGAGGTGACATCAGGCAGCGGGAACCCAAATCCATCGCGCTGATAAAAACCAATGTCCTTGACAATATGCACATCTAATGAATTGTGGAACAGGCCGACACCAGCGACACATAAAAGAAAATAGATTGGTAATCTGGGACTATAAAAGGTTTGTTGAAATGCATCTGGTTCAGTTCTGGGCCCCTCACTCTAAGA
>NW_010215478.1:0-301 GCF_000695765.1 Mesitornis unicolor
CCTCTTTGATTAATAAAATTTTAAAATGGGTAAATATGGTGAAATTAAAGAGGATATGGTTCTAGAAATGGAATAATCAATGGTTAGATCATTAATACAGGGAAGAATGAAGTAGGCTTCAATTATACATATATAGTCACTCCCATTTTGTTTTTACTGAGTAAATATGCTGTTAAGCAACTAAGATCTAAACCTACCTAGCAACTACTGGTTACTAAGTGATCATACCTAAATATATATTGCTCAAGTATGGAAGGAGCACTCTGCTTGGAACATGCAGACTTCTGTTTGTCTTCAGCAG
>NW_010215479.1:0-302 GCF_000695765.1 Mesitornis unicolor
CCCAAATTAACCCAAAAAACCCTTCCTGGAATAAAGGCTTCCTGCACAGCTTTTGTCTTGGGAAGCCCAAGCAACAGATTTACAGTGGTGACCTTCATGCTGAAATACTTAAAAATCTGTTTGGTACGGAAGATATTTAGGTCTTCTTCAACTTTTTATATCTGGTATATACTAACTACTCATATATCTCAAACTACTCTAGAAGGGTGGTGACAGGGTTTAGCATTGCTTTAGCAATAGGAAAATCAGAATCATAGCATCACTGAGGTTCGAAGAGACCTCTCAGATCATCCAGTCCAACC
>NW_010215480.1:0-302 GCF_000695765.1 Mesitornis unicolor
CAGACACAGAACAGCAGCTTCACTGTGTATGCACACATGGTTGAGGTGTTTCTCATGTGAAACTCATCACACTCACGAAGCCCAGGTGGTCTGTGGATGGGCAGCAAACTTGCTGTATAATTCAGCCATCACAGTGCATACCAGGGATTTCTGGTCTCTTTACACCAGTCCTGGCACCCCCAGCACATTGCCCTGCACCAAGCAGGCTTGTGAGAGAGAAGGAAGTGATTGTGGTGCTAAGGTATGGTTGATGTGATCCAGAGGAAGCTCCTGCAGATGGAGGCTGCAGGTTCATTTTGCTG
>NW_010215481.1:0-302 GCF_000695765.1 Mesitornis unicolor
CTGGGGAGCAGGGCTCCTTGGGCTAACAAACGAGATAGAGCCAGGAGGGGAGGCTGATTTTGGCTTCCGTTTCTGTAGAGGAAAGACACAGTTTGTGCATTCCCTGCTCTGAAGGCACATGAAGTCTCCTCCTTCCCAAACCTGCTGGAAAGGGTTGTGAAATCACTCCTCTTCTCCCACCCGTCCCTGCAGGACCTGCCCCAGCAGCTCTCTGTTGCTCCAGAAAGCCAAGCCAACAAGAGCGTCATTACGGGATCCCTGTCCCCATCAGTGGGTACCACTGCCCTCCCGCTTGCTGAAAG
>NW_010215482.1:0-302 GCF_000695765.1 Mesitornis unicolor
CTTACAAATTACCCTCTAATCAACAGATTTGATAGTAATTAATAATTCATAGACTACTCTTAGGATAAAATTGCATAATAATGTCTTTGATGCAGCCCAAAGTGTCCATTGTAGATGGCATAAAATGTTAATTAGCAGGAAAAGGCAGTTAGGAGAAAACTCTTTTAATTATGTAATAGGCCTCATTACAATGGGTAATCAACAGTGCTTCCAAATTAGCCCACTGACAGCATTTATCTATACATAGCAAATAAACTTTTGTTTGCAGAAAATACATTTGAATAGTCAGCTTCTTAATTGCT
>NW_010215483.1:0-298 GCF_000695765.1 Mesitornis unicolor
CTCTGACCAGGGCCAAGCCAATCAGCAGCCCCGCAAATTCATGTATTTAAGGGAGTTGCAGAGGACTCTCTGCTTTCTCTTGGCTGGCCCTGAGCAGCGTGGCTCCAGCGAACCTGCACATAGAGGGTCGACCTGCGCTCTCTCAACGGGTTACAGGGGGAACCTTGGCTTTCTGCACCTCCTCCTCCCCCCCAACCTTCTCCTTTCTTCCTTCAACAACCTTGGTGTCTTTTCCAGTTATTCTCCTTCACGTCCCTCTGCTTTCTTCACTACAGGTCTCTTCTGATGGTTCTGAAGA
>NW_010215484.1:0-302 GCF_000695765.1 Mesitornis unicolor
TTTGTTCAAACTTTACCTTCGTGGGGGCATGCAGAAGCTGAAATGTAGAACAGATCACGTTACACATCATCTTCAGTTTTTCAGGTTCCTAATTTGTGGTGCAACACCCACGTGCTTGTAGCAGAAACTCCTACAACTTCACCACTGGTTTAGACAAAGAAAACTGCCTCAGTGCGCAAAGTAACTGTGGACATGCTGCTAACACGTCCCGTCATAAATATTACATATGCTTTTAGATAAGCTAGAGGAATGTATATTTGAACAGTTAATCTCAGTGAGGTTCAGGATACTTGAATTATTAT
>NW_010215485.1:0-302 GCF_000695765.1 Mesitornis unicolor
TGGGGACTTGGTCACACTGGTATTGGAAATACATCACCTAAAAAATTTAAATAAAATTATCAATGCTTTGTCTTCCTCTTCGAGAGCTGCAGTCCCTAAAGATTTTTTTTTCCTACTAAATCTTTATCTGTCGTTTTATTCCATGTGGACAGAACAAACCACACGTCTCCTAATTGGCAAACCAGCTATGCTGCTAGCAAAACGAATAGACAGACAGATGGACAGCCTGCAGTATCCTTAACCACCAAAACTGCGTGGAAAACCTTTCAAAAGCATAGACTAGCTTAAAAAAAATAAAAAAA
>NW_010215486.1:0-301 GCF_000695765.1 Mesitornis unicolor
GCTGTAATGTGCTTGATTCTCTGTTATTATAAAATATATGCATTGTTCTATCATCAAAAATTAGATTTTCCCTTTGGCTTGTAATTAAACCCTAATCTCATTTACCAGGAGACGACAGGGGCCTCCAAGCAGAGCTTACAGCCACTCCTTCCCTGCCCACCTCTCTCCACCTGCTTTTGCAGAATTTCCTCTCCAATTTAGGGCCTGTTCTTGAAGGTCCATCAAGGAAGGTCACTAAAACCTTGTTACTTGGGGTAAGACCCAGCTGTGAGTGGGCTACCCCAGCACCCAGGTCTTCTCC
>NW_010215487.1:0-302 GCF_000695765.1 Mesitornis unicolor
CAGCAGTCGCTGCTTCGGCGCAGCGAGGAGGGAGGCTGCAGCCCGGGGCGCAGCAGAGAGGGAGCAGACCCCGCCAGCTCCTGTCTGATGCGGGGAGGAGGAGAGAGGAGGAAGGAGGGACCGGAGAGAGCAGCCCAAAGCCGGGCTGCCCAGTCCTGGGGCCAGAGGGCTGTCCCTGCAGCCACCCCTGTCCCGGGCTCGGGAGGTGCCTGCTTTGGACATAGGGCTGGGTTTCTGGCACAGGGTTCATTGGAGAGCCTCTCCCTTCTCTTTTTTAGCACCTGAAGAAGCAGGGTCAGGGA
>NW_010215488.1:0-303 GCF_000695765.1 Mesitornis unicolor
CAGGACTCCCCTCCTTTACCCCTCCTGCAGCCGTGTGTGCGTTGCCCCCACTAAGGTGATGATTTTTTTTGAGACCAATGGTGCTGTTTGAAGCTTTTAATGGTGTCGGTGGCGTAGTTTTCGCCCCCACCAGTGACCCACATCGCCGGAGGGAGGCCGTGCCATCCCCTAACTGCCCCGGTACGTGGTGTAGGAGTAGGGGCTGATCAGCAGCGGGACGTGCAGCTTCTGCACTGGCACCACAACGGTGAAGACGACCTGGGGGGGAGCAGGAGGCAGTGAATGGGACCCCCCTCCAGCACC
>NW_010215489.1:0-302 GCF_000695765.1 Mesitornis unicolor
CTGTGGCCAAAACACAGATATATTTTTTATATGAGCAGCTAAAGAAGGAAAAAATCAAGAATGAAATCCCAAAAAAGAGATGTTAGGGTTGGGTGTCTTAAATCATTAGACATGGGAAACTGTACAAGTGTGATGTGTGTGTAAATATATATATATATTTACACACACATCACACTTGTACAGTTTCCCATGTCTAATGATTTAAGACACCCAACCCTAACATCTCTTTTTTGGGATTTCATTCTTGATTTTTTCCTTCTTTAGCTGCTCATATAAAAAATATATCTGTGTTTTGGCCACAG
>NW_010215490.1:0-303 GCF_000695765.1 Mesitornis unicolor
GTTGGGCTGAAATTTTTCTTACTGGCCAAGATTTTGCCAAAGTATTGCAATCATTAATCTTTTTCTGACTGTTCAAATTAGGATTTATTTATCTGTAGTGCAACTGAATGATGCAGTTTTAGAGACCTTTTAAGTGAAGCAAAGTTTTGATGTGGTTCTGTTTTTTAGCAGGATGCTCTTCATCTGAATCCAGCTGTCCATTCTGAAGTTGCATTGATGGTCCTGGAAGCATATCAGAAATATCTCTCCCAGAAACCATACGCTGGGCTGCTTTCTGAAAGCATAAAACAGGTATTCCTTCTT
>NW_010215491.1:0-302 GCF_000695765.1 Mesitornis unicolor
TTCAAGGAGGGGAAGGGACCATAGCTTTGCACTCGAATGAAGCAAATCAAGTTGCTCCAGATATAGCAAAAGCCGGTGGCTGAGAAGTGCAGGAGAGCAGTGAGTGATGACAGCGTTTCCTTGGTGGGTGCTTTATCAGCCAGGTTTGGAACCGTGTTTCACAGCAGGGAATGGTTTGTCCAAGACTTTCCACCAGCTCCGGCTCAGCTCCCGAATTGCTGCTCCAGTGGCCTCTTCTGCTGCTGCTGCAGGTTCATTCACTCACTGACTCCCCTGGGGAGAGACTGGAATTTGAATTTGTA
>NW_010215492.1:0-302 GCF_000695765.1 Mesitornis unicolor
GGGAGTGCGGGAGCAGCTTTAAGTACAGGTCCAGCCTGGCCAAGCACAAGAACATACACAGCGCCCAGCAGCCACACAAGTGCGAGCAGTGCGGGATGGCCTTCAGCTGCAAGGGCAACCTGCTCAGGCACTTGCAGATTCACACCGATGACCGCCCCTACGCCTGTGACCAGTGCGAGAAGAGCTTCACACGCATCTCCTCCTTGGCCGAGCATGTCAAGACCCACACTGGTGACAATCCCTACGAGTGCCCTGTGTGCGGGAAGGCCTTTGCGATGAGATCCAGCCTGTACATTCACCAG
>NW_010215493.1:0-303 GCF_000695765.1 Mesitornis unicolor
CGTTTTTGGGGCGAAAAGCAGCAAAACCAAGCGTTTTGGGGTAAAACCTAGCGAAACTGAGTGGTTTTTTGGGGCAAAACCTGTCAAAACTGGGTGGTTTTGGGGTGAAAACCAGCAAAATGCTGGGTTTTGGGGGTAAAAACCAGCAAAACTGAGTGGTTTTGGGGTCAAAATGGGCAAAACCAAGCACTTTTGGGTTGAAAACCAATCGTTTTTGGGGTAAAACCTGTCAAAACAGCATTTTTGGGGCAAATAGTGGCAAAACCAAGTGTTTTTGGGGTAAAACCCATCAAAACTGAGCAG
>NW_010215494.1:0-303 GCF_000695765.1 Mesitornis unicolor
CTCTGTACACAGGTAACCAGCTGGCATCTAACAAAGGAAGAGAGCAGGGAGGGCTGTAGAGGGGCTCCATAGGTAGGAAAGAGCAGAGGAAGGAGCTCTACCATGCGTCCAGCCCTGTGCCTGCTCCCCTGCTGCAGTCTCCCCATGTATGTCACGGCTGGGGGGTGCCCAGCAGGCGGGCAGTGAGGCTGAAGTACTTCACAGTGCCCCTGGCTGAGGAAGTCGTTGGCAAACAGGCACGAAGGGTTCCTGTCCCACGGCATCGCTGCCTGCTGCCGGCCCAGCTGCCTCTGGCTGCCTGTG
>NW_010215495.1:0-303 GCF_000695765.1 Mesitornis unicolor
ACCAATTCCACCAGAAGCCCTGCACAGCCTGATGTGTGCCAGCACTGCTCATAACACAAAAGACTTTTGTCTGAATTCACATTTTCAGCCTCAAAGAGACATTTTCCAGCGGGTACAGACCTGGGCAGCCCAGCTGCGTTTTCCTCTTGGTGGAACACTATTTATTTCCCCACCCGGTTAAACCTTTGCGGCTACGCCGCGCTGCCGACCGCTCCATAAAGAAGGGGATGCATTTCACGAGCCAGGGGAAAGCATGCAGCTTGCAAAGGAAAATCAATACCTGTCATCTGTATTTATGTATGT
>NW_010215496.1:0-303 GCF_000695765.1 Mesitornis unicolor
GTGTTTTTCAATTCTTATGTTTCCTACCTCTTTGCACCATGTAACTCCAACTTCTCCCAAAGGCAGGTGCTCCCTGCCTTCCAATCCTAGCCCAGAAGACAACAGGATTTGTACACCAACAGTTTAACAGATGTGCTCGCAGCTCTGCCATGGAGTACCTGGCTGCAGGTACTGGCAGCTTCCTCTCAGCAGTAGCCTCCTGACTCTGCCCGCTCTGAAGCCTGATCTGCTTTAAACACTGCCCAGTCACCAGAGGTAGACCATGCTACTGACTGCCCTGGTACCACCAGTGATCTGAGAACC
>NW_010215497.1:0-302 GCF_000695765.1 Mesitornis unicolor
ACAGAAGGGTTATCAGGTCCAAGGGACTTAAAAAGAAACAGATCTTCTTTTTTATAACTTTCCAACTCTACTAGTTTTGGAGATAGTCTTAATAGTGCTGTAATGCTAATCCAGCACTGAATAACGGGAAATGGAATGAAAAGAAACATAAAGGACACTTCTTCCTTCAAGAACCCTCACTGAGTTTTTCTTTGTGAGGTTATACTTTGTGTCCCAAAATGGAATTCTAAACATATCTTTGTGATGCTTGTAGGATTTGATACTCTAATTCTGATTGTTTTTCTAAGTGCATTTATTGTTGT
>NW_010215498.1:0-303 GCF_000695765.1 Mesitornis unicolor
AAAAAAACAACAACCAACTGTATGTGTATGCAGAATGTAGTAACTTTTGTGACAAAAAAGACTGAAGGAGAAGTATCATCTTAACACTGATGCAGGCAGAATCTGAAGCCACTGGGCAATCTCAGATACTACTTTTACCTAAGATAAAAAGAAACTATACCCTTTACTAGTCTCTTCTGATGGCTTTTTGTGAAAAATAAAATTTTTAGAATTTATTTTTCAGTTTTTAGTTTCAATCTGGGCTAAAAGAAAACTTTTAAAAGCAGCCTTCTAGTTTCCTCCATGTTGTTGGATTTATAGGTC
>NW_010215499.1:0-302 GCF_000695765.1 Mesitornis unicolor
ATATATACATAAATAAAAATAAAATAACCAGTCTCTCAAACAGAAAATGACAGGTTAGCTATAGTAGCCCTTTATTTCGGATGACTCAGTAACACGTCAGTTATACTCAGGTAGCAGAACTGCACCTTCTGTGAGGAGTTTCACAAGAACATCCCAAAGCACTCATGGAGGTTACTCATCAACGCTTCCAAATGTTCAGGAACCGTTGTCCTTTCCCCACCCTGATGAAGACCACGAGCTACCCTGTCCTGGTTTGAGCTAAGTAGAGCTAAATTTACTATTTAGTGATTTTACTTTTCAGC
>NW_010215500.1:0-303 GCF_000695765.1 Mesitornis unicolor
AAGGCGTTTCTGGCGCAAAAGCTCCTGCAGCATGTCAACCACAGGGGGCTGTGGAGAAAGTGAGGGTTAGGATCACACTGGGGTGTACTAGGAGAAATGGAGACTTTGGGGCAAGTGCCTCCAGGGAGAAAAGGGGTCCGTGATTTTGTATGGTGCAGTATAGAAAGCAGTGGGGACCCTGGGGGTGCAGCCCTAGCTGGGTGTGTGGCTGTGTTCTGGCACCTCTTGGGGTGTACTGCATTTCAATGGGATGGATGGGAATGCAATGGGGGCACTGGGGAAGGGGCCGTCCCTTGAAAAGCA
>NW_010215501.1:0-302 GCF_000695765.1 Mesitornis unicolor
GTCACTGGATTTTTAGGTATGTCCGCTATCAGGGTTTTTCCCAGATCTATTGTGTTGGGGGCAACGATTACTTTGGCTGCCAGGAACCTGATATCGACCGTGGGTGCATTTGATGCTGCTTGGGCTAACCGTCTTCTGCCCCTCTGCTTCATGTTGCAGACACAGTGTACCCTCTGCCAGTCGGTCAAGGAGCCAAGCGTGCACGTGTCTTCTCTCCACCGACTTTGAACCCCATCCAAGAATAAGCACTGATCACTAAAAATGCGTATGCTCACCAGTCTCTGGGTTGGATACCTTACAAC
>NW_010215502.1:0-303 GCF_000695765.1 Mesitornis unicolor
TGGGACCCCTTGAACCCCATTGGACCCCTTATATCCCCTTTGGGACCCCTTAAACCCCCCATTGGTCCCCCTATATCCCCTTTGGGACCCCTAGAACCCCATTGTTCCCCTATATCCCATTTGGGAACCCCACTGTTCCCCCATATCACCTTTGGGAACCCCATTAGGCCCCCTATATCCCAGTCGGCCCCCCTTGAACCCCCTTGGGCCCCCTATATCCCCATTGGGACCCCTTATATCCCATTATGGGACCCCTAGAACCCCATTGGTCTCCCTATATCCCATTTGGGACCCCCTAGAACC
>NW_010215503.1:0-303 GCF_000695765.1 Mesitornis unicolor
TAGAATCAGTATAGATCGTTCCTATTTTCTCCTTTAGCAGCTGTAGGGCCCGGAGAACTGCATACAATTCACACGCTTGAGCTGACCAGGATTTATCTAAAGGCCCTGATTCTACTACTTCAAATGTTTTTCCGTTGATTACAGCATATCCCGACCTTCGTTTCCCTTCTACTACCCGGGAAGATCCATCTACAAACAATTTTTCTCCCTCTAGTAATTCTTCTTCCTCTAGGTCTTCTCATATCTTTGTTTGATACTCTAGACGTTGTATGCAATCACGGTTTAATTCTTCACTAGGTTCCC
>NW_010215504.1:0-303 GCF_000695765.1 Mesitornis unicolor
AAAGGTGAAGATACACAACCAAAGGATATTCAATACTGAAAATTACCCACAAAATAAGAACAGAAAGTAATTTAGCACAGCAGAAAAAAACGTTATCCCTGTTTAATGGAAAACCATTGTGCCAGTCGTCTCTTTTCGCAATCACATTTCAATTGGGAGGGGGGAAGAAGGGAATGTGCTTGCCACGTCGGAGGTGTGCTGATGGGATAGGACACTTGTGGCTGGTACGGCCGGACGGAATGAGGCATGGGGGTCCGGGAAAGCGGCTGGGTGGGCGAGCACCCACGGGGACAGCTGTGGGCT
>NW_010215505.1:0-301 GCF_000695765.1 Mesitornis unicolor
AGTGACACAGGGACCCCAGTGCCTCATCAACAGTCATCACCACTTTCACCACAGACACATTACCCCAGAAAACCGTGCATGTAAGAGAAAGGATTTGCCTCCTGCTTGTTTCCCCAAAGTTTTGTGATGGTGGGAGAAACATCAAGACCAGGCAAGACGGCACAGAAACTTCAGACACAGCAGGAACAAGGGCAAGCACTGTCCTGAGTAAAGCACCAGGAAGGGACCTCCTGGTGGTATTCCCACTGAGAGGAATTTACTGCTATAAGCAAGCAAGCCCTCTTTCTTCTCCTTAGTTTTC
>NW_010215506.1:0-302 GCF_000695765.1 Mesitornis unicolor
GAAATTGAAGCGGCTCCTTTAATCCACCAGTCTCCCAGGGATTTGACCTCCTGTGCAGCTCCTTGACACTTGGATAGAGGAATGTCTACTCCAAAGCTATGGTATGCCTAACTTCTGAGTTTTCTCCTCCTGTCGGTATGTCGTTGATATACTGATAGATCGTGATGCCTGGTAGGCTGGGAATTTCTGTTAAAACCTTTGCTAAAGTGTTATAAGTCATGGTGGGGGAGGGAAGTGTTTATCCACTCCCTGAGTTCTGCAATAGTTAAATTTACAGTATTGACATTTAAGCCGCCAACATC
>NW_010215507.1:0-302 GCF_000695765.1 Mesitornis unicolor
CTGTGTTGCCCAGGCTACGCTGCAGTGGCTATTCACAGGCGCGATCCCGATACTGACCGCCACGGGAGCTTTGACCTGCTCCGTCTCAGACCTGGGCCAGTTCACCCCTCCTTAGTCAACCTGGTGTCCTCCGGCTCCCCGGGAGTCACCATATTGATGGCGGCCTTAGCGCGGACGCCCGCTCGGCATAGCGCACTGCAGCCCAGAACTCCTGGGCTCAAGCGATCCGGCGGGCTCAGCCTCCCGAGTAGCTGGGACTACAGGCACGCGCCACCGCGCCCGGCGAGCGACGCTCTGCGCTG
>NW_010215508.1:0-303 GCF_000695765.1 Mesitornis unicolor
TTTTTTCATCTCTCTGCATAAAAGAAAGAGGGGGAAGTGAAAATCCAAGACTTTCTAGGAAAGGTGACCCTTGTGTGACACAGATGATCCTTGTGTGATCAAAGCTGACTGATAAAGATGTACTGTATCCCATAAATATCACACACACTATACATAGGGAAGTTTTCAGGGGATGACCCCTTCTTCAACCCCTTTGGCTCTTTCGCCCTTTTTGACTCTCTTTGCTTTCTTTGGCCCCTTTGATCCTTCCCTTGTACTTTGTGATGGTGCACGTCTCGGTTCCTGAGGCTCACCCCTCCCTTG
>NW_010215509.1:0-303 GCF_000695765.1 Mesitornis unicolor
CCTTTCTAGGGTTCTGTGCCTAACGATGCAATTTTGAGAAGATGTTATTCTTTCATAAGGAATTCTTCTTTCTTAGAAGAAAGCAAGGGGAGGAGGAGAAAAAGCAGGGGGGTTAGATCCATTAACGTTAGCAAGGGGAGAAAGAAAACAAAAGAGTAAACCACTACAAACCCAGCTACACCCTCAGATTCAGCAGTGTTCATATCTGCATGTTTTTATCCATAGCAGAGAGGAATATATTTTGGACAGTTACTAGAAGGCAACTGTCTTAAAAAGCTTAAGAAAAAAATAATCTATGTTTCT
>NW_010215510.1:0-303 GCF_000695765.1 Mesitornis unicolor
AAAAAAAAATCTTTATTCTTTCCAAAAAGATCTTCCTTGTTCAAAGTGAAATAACTGGCACTAACAGGCTGGAACATACCTAGTCGGGAAAGAAGTAAAAAGTCAATGTTGCCTTCCTATGAGGTGCCAGAAAAACAAGCTGCTGTGAGCCATGCAGAGAAGGATAAACCACCAGGCTGTTACAGTACACAGTAGTGAAGATGAATTATCTAATTGCCTCTTGGACTATATTATTTATAGGCACATAATATCTGTTATCTATGCCTCTTATCTTTCATGCATGGAAATGAACAGGTTTTTTTT
>NW_010215511.1:0-303 GCF_000695765.1 Mesitornis unicolor
AAGAAGACACTGTTGGAGTTCTTAAATTTAAACCTGAAAAC
Source organism: Mesitornis unicolor (assembly GCF_000695765.1). Taxonomy (NCBI): domain Eukaryota; kingdom Metazoa; phylum Chordata; class Aves; order Mesitornithiformes; family Mesitornithidae; genus Mesitornis; species Mesitornis unicolor. The sequence continues at coordinate 42 of NW_010215511.1, forward strand.
CATCCTGAGATTTTTAGGAAAATGTCAGGCTCTGAGGGTCAAAAGACAGATATCCAGCAAAATGAAAACAGACAAATGGAATTTCAGCAAAATGTGAGCAGGCAGTTAGAAAGTAAACACAATGAGAACAAACAGGTAGAAGCTAAACATGAAAGTAAGCATGAAAGCAGACAAATGGAAGTGAAACATAATGAGAACAGACAGACAGAATCAAAACAGAATGAGAACAGGCAAATGGAGATGAAACAAAATGAGGGAAAAC
>NW_010215512.1:0-303 GCF_000695765.1 Mesitornis unicolor
ATCTGACTCCAGACAATTAAAGCTTGGTAAATTTGTATGTATCTGAAAACAGGGGCTTATGAAGGAGACTCCCAGGCAACTCTAGGCCTGGGTATCTAGAGGAAAATAGAGGGAGCTGTTTGCTCCATTCCAGAAACTCCAACCTCGACAGGATTCCTTCCCTCTATCTCGGTATTTTCTGTATTCAGTTCCTCTTAGTGGCACTGCAGGTTTTTAAATAAAACTGCATCTGCACACGAGGACAAAGTGCAAAGGTGGATTTCAGAACATTACTGCATCTAAGGGGGAATCAAGCAACAGTCA
>NW_010215513.1:0-303 GCF_000695765.1 Mesitornis unicolor
TTTATAGGATCTCAAGATAACTGACTTTTGTCGGAACTATTGGGGCCGCAATTCTTATCAGGCGATCTTGGCAGCTTTTAAAGTGGGCTTGTGATCAGAGCAGGAGGGATCTTAGGTAGGTTTCCCAGGCAGCAGGAGTTCCAGGTACAGTCAGGGAGTTCCCAACTGTCCTAGCTCGCTGCACTTAGCAAGTAGAAACAACCTCAGTAAGCAGGATCAGAAAATGCCATATTGTTTTCAGCTTATACTGGCTGCTGTTGATATAGAATTGTGGCACCTGCAGTGAGACCAATGTTAGCTGAT
>NW_010215514.1:0-303 GCF_000695765.1 Mesitornis unicolor
CCTGTGTGACCTCCCAGAGGGACATTGCTCAGCCTGTGGCATTACGCTTCTCTGTGACCTCATAGAGGGATATCCCCCTGCCTATGGCACCCCATTCCTTTGTGACTTCATGTGGCGATGTCACCCATCCTCCAGGCCCATGTTATTCTTTGATTTCACAGAGGGATGGTGCCTACCGTGCAGCACTGAGCTCCTCTGTGATGTCAAAGCGATACATCTCCCAGCCTGCCGCACTTATCTCTTTGTGACATCACAGAGAGATCTCTTCGCCCATCTTGCAGTACCTCACTCCTCTGTTACCTC
>NW_010215515.1:0-303 GCF_000695765.1 Mesitornis unicolor
AAGAAGACACTGTTGGAGTTCTTAAATTTAAGCCTGAAAACCATCCTGAGATTTTTAGGAAGAAGTCAGACTTTGAGGGTCAAAAGATGGATATCCAGCAAAGTGAAAACAGACAAATGGAGTTTCAGCAAAATGAGAGCAGGCGGTTGGAAAGTAAACACTATGAGAACAAACAGTTAGAAGCTAAACATGAAAGCAAGAATGAAAGCAGACAAATGGAAGTGAAACAACATGAAAACAGACAGATGGAATCAAAACTAAATGAGAGTAGACAAATGGAGATGAAACAAAATGAGGGAAAAC
>NW_010215516.1:0-303 GCF_000695765.1 Mesitornis unicolor
GATGGCGCCGTGCGGGACGCCTGGAGGCAGGTGCCTGCCTGCGGAGTCCTGGCGGGCGGGTGTGTTCACCAGGACACATAGGTCCTTTTCTGCAAAGCTGTTTTCCAGGTTAGGAGCCCGCAGCACATACTGGTCACATCCCTAGCATGTCACATCTCTTTTAATCACAGAAGTTTATCAAGTTGGTCAAATGTCGCTTCCCCTTGTTGAAGCCATGACTACTCTTGATGATTTTGTTGTCTGTCGTGTGCCTGGAAATAGTTTCCAGGATTAGCAGCTCCATCACCTTCCCAGGGATGGAGG
>NW_010215517.1:0-303 GCF_000695765.1 Mesitornis unicolor
TGTTTTCTGAGCCAGAGTTTACTGAAAATGATCTTTGCTCTGCTGTGCATGCAGCCAGCTCACATAGTAACACAATTCTTCTGTCTTTAGAAAACCACAAATCCTAGTTCACTGCAAATAGAGTTTTATTTTGTAAATTCTACATTGTAAATGTAAATGTAATTGTAAATGAATACATTGTTCCTTATGTTTCTTTCCCCTGGAAGGCAAGGGAAAGCGATGGACCATCATGAATTTTTACAGACTGCCCCCTCCGGTCATGCATTGCTAGAGATGGTACTGTATAATGCATGACTTACCTGC
>NW_010215518.1:0-302 GCF_000695765.1 Mesitornis unicolor
CTTAAAACTCAGATATGTGCAATGTACAAATTGTATCTACATGTCTTAAACAGGGTGTTGCTTGTGTTTTCTTTAAATGTATCCGAGAACTGAAATGGCATCAAAGAGCTTCAATTAATTTCGTCTCATCTGTTTAATTTGTGCCACATTTGTTGCCACCTAGGGACAGTGGATCTTTAAAAAGCAATTTAAGGTGCTGGAAGTTGGTGTTGCTTTCTTAACTTATGTTTACTACTTTGACTTAATCTGAGGGCTCTTAATAGCATTTGCGAACAACTTACTGGAAAGCCACCAAGTGAAAA
>NW_010215519.1:0-302 GCF_000695765.1 Mesitornis unicolor
GACTGCCCGCACAGCTCCTCCCGGTCCAGCCGCTCGGCCACGACCAGGCGGCCGGTGTCGCGGTCTAAGCGAAAGTGCTGCCGGCCGTCCTCCGAGGCCAGGCGGGCGCGGCGAGCCGAGAGCTGCGCCGGAGCCAGCCCCGCGTCCTCCGCCACGTTGGCTATCACGGAGCCGCGCTCCCCCTCCTCGGCTACGGAATAGCGGATGGGCTCGGAGCGAGCGTGAGGCAGGGAGAGGAAAGCAGAGAGACAAAGCACTTGCCTTGCGATCGCCATGCCGGGGCGGCGGCCGGTCTCCGTCTC
>NW_010215520.1:0-302 GCF_000695765.1 Mesitornis unicolor
TCCCAGCAGCCAGGAACTCACCCCACCTCCACACAGCAGCAGAGGTTCAGTACAACTCAGCTGGGGTCGGAGAGATTCGGTCAGAGACGGTGCCTCCTCTGCTCACATCTATCCTGGGATGTGCTGGCTCACCCTCTGGAGAGGTCTTTTCCCCCTTTTTCTGCCCCTTTCCCTCTCTTTGCTGTCTCTGTAACTCATTTATCAACTGGACATCTCCACTTCTAAATGGCTGCGGTGAAGCAATGTGACTCCCACCTCCAGATGCTGGGCGGAAAAGCACAAAGAGCTTCACGTGGGGTGGG
>NW_010215521.1:0-303 GCF_000695765.1 Mesitornis unicolor
TTTCCAACCGAGCCATTCTGTGTGTGTGTGTTTTCTGGCGTACCCGGCAGATACTGGCGCGTCTTTCATCATATCACGGCGTTTTGTTTCCTGGCATTTCTTCTGGTTTTTGACTTTTTCGCTTTATTTGGTGCTTTTTAAAAGTTTCCCTTAAAATGCCGGGTTATGTTTAAAAAAGAACCAATGCCTCTCAATATGCCAGAAAGCAGAGAAAGTGCCTAACAGGGCGAAAAAGGCCAGAATAACGAAAAACAGCAAAAATCCCTTAAATAGCCACAATATGATGCAAAAGCACCAATATCC
>NW_010215522.1:0-303 GCF_000695765.1 Mesitornis unicolor
TTTCCAACCCATCCACATCTTTTTTGGATAGTGGGGCCCAGGGTGTGGTAGATAAAAGAATCCATTTTATTTCATTGCTAATCATACACTGAGGATGTAAAGAATTTCTTCAATTCCTGGCTGCTGGCCCCGCAGGTTGTGTGCGAGCATCCTCCAGGTTGTAAAGCCCCAAATTTGTGTTCCCAGCAAATGCATTCCCAAAGTTTGTGTTCCCAAATGTGGTTTCCTTCATCCTCCTCGCTCTGTGTCTCTTCAAAGAATCACAGAGTGTCAGGAGTTGGCAGAGCCCTCTGGAGATCACCC
>NW_010215523.1:0-303 GCF_000695765.1 Mesitornis unicolor
AAAGGCCATAAACAAATGTACTGAGAGCTCCAGGAAATCCTGCACAGCAACAGGAGAGGTTCAGCCTTGAACAGAAGCAAACCCTTCTTTACTGGGAGGGCACCAGAATGGCTGTGCTAAAGGGTGATAACCACAGGCTCTGTGTGCATCAACGGGATAACAGGACAGACAAGAAGGTGCACAGGGGGTGCAGGAGGACAACCAGCCCCACAGAAACATCCTTAACCTTGTTATATTGCCTGGGTGAAGCTGCACTGACCACAGTGACGGTCACACCTCTGAGCTACAACGTCCCCTGCTCAA
>NW_010215524.1:0-304 GCF_000695765.1 Mesitornis unicolor
TGGTGTCTTGCCCTGCTTGTCATTTCTTGAAAGGGGACCTTCACCCCGGAAGTTTATGCCAAAGCCTGACTTAAAGATCGATGCCCCTTGCCCTGGATCTGAACCCAGAAATCTCTCATTTCCTGGGCCAACTCCAGGCTTTTCAGTAAAGAACGGAAGAGGTGGAGAGAGACCACAAGTCTTTGCTGGAAGCAACAGCCCTGACCTCCTGCACAGGAGTTAATTGGCATATTTAAGACAAACACTATTTTTTTTTTCCTAGGCACACCATCTACTGGACAGTCCCCTTTTCAAAATAACTACT
>NW_010215525.1:0-304 GCF_000695765.1 Mesitornis unicolor
TGAGGCTTATTATTACAACTGCCGATTAGAGTAAAAATAATTTCTTCTAGATAAAAAAAAAATCTTAATCCTCACATAAATAAATGAAAAGCCTTACCATCATCTCAGCGGTTTTCCTAGCGGATGTGCATCTTCAAGAAACTGAAAAATACTGCAAAGGGAAGGTGTGGATGAATTTCTGTTAACGTTTTTGTGAAATAGTGCAGTGAATTGGTTGTGCAGAGAGATGGCACAGGAGGCACAGCGGGACGGCCCAGCCCACAGACGGCGCTGCCAGGGAGGGCGACCACCGCGCTGGCTGGGG
>NW_010215526.1:0-304 GCF_000695765.1 Mesitornis unicolor
CCCTGTTATTGACAGTGTTTCAGAGAAAGGGGGTGTGAAGGGTAAAGATTCCAAAGAGATTCAGGAAAAGCAAACCCCAGGGAATGGAGGTGTTCCTGTTCGTACTGTGGGTTTAGAAAACCGTCTGAACTCTTTCTTTCAGATAGACAGTCCAGACAAGAAAGGCACTGAAACAAAGCCTCCACAGAATAATCCTGTTCCTGCACCAGAAAATAATGAAAGTACTGTAAGTGAGCGTACACCATTTAGTTCCAGTAGCTCAAGCAAACACAGCTCCCCCATTGGTGCTGTTGCAGCAAGAGTG
>NW_010215527.1:0-304 GCF_000695765.1 Mesitornis unicolor
GGCTCTGCAGCTGCTGCCGGGTGACGGGGACAAAGCTGTCCCTGAAGTCCCACCCCGGGGGCACCTCCGGTTGACGCCGCCCCCACCCCTGTTCCCGCGCCTGGGCCAGCGCCGCCTCCACCTCGGCCACCGAGGCCAGCGGGGACACCGGGGGGGAGCCCGGCCACGGTGACATCACTGGTGGCCGTGGTGATGACGTCAGCGCCGCACGCCCGGCTCGCAGCATCCTGCGGAGGGGAGCGTCACGTGACACGGGTGGGGTCATGTGACACGTGGGGTGAACTGGGATGTACTGGGGTGCACT
>NW_010215528.1:0-304 GCF_000695765.1 Mesitornis unicolor
ATCTTTGCTTATCCGTGTGTTGTGTTTTAACCCAAAGGTGTGACTTAAGTGTTACAACCTAAAATACATTTTTCAAAGGAGAAAAGGAGGGAGAGCCCTTCTTAAAATTATCATTATCCCCCAGTCTTTCTTTATATCAACTTGGTACCAGTTAATATTCAACTGGAGTTGTAAACTTTATGCTGTATTAATTTAAAAATGTTTTGGCTTTGCAGTGAAATGTAATCTTACATGGTGGAAGCTATGTCTAGGAGTTCTTATAGTTTACTTCACAGCAATTAAAGGCATTTTTACAATTATTTTT
>NW_010215529.1:0-304 GCF_000695765.1 Mesitornis unicolor
CTTGCCTGTGAGCTCCAAGCACTCCTTCACATAAATCTCTGCAGGAACCTGCATCTTTTGGTGTGAAAACATTGAGTTGCCATGCTCAAGCACAATGCCATGCTTAAAAGCCTTTCTTAAAGATCTTAAAACACTAGTTAATATATTGTATGTGACTTACCATGGAAACACTCTTTAATATTTATTTTACATTATTCCTTCTCTAATACCAAAAAGTAGAAATAGTAGCGGCATGCAAACAGGGAAGGATTAGCTTGTATTCAAGGATGAATTTGAAAATAATTATTTCTGCCATAAATCTTTC
>NW_010215530.1:0-304 GCF_000695765.1 Mesitornis unicolor
CTGATCAGGAATGTCTTAATTCAGCTTCAAAGCAGTCCAGATGATACTGTCTTTAATGTCATGGAGCACAAGCTCAGCCATATTAGAAATCTGTACACAACAGCATGACATTTCTGTAGATAAAGTACAAAGTGGAACATGAAATGGCTCTTCATGTCCATAAAAATGTTATGCTCAGATTAAATGCATCATCAGCCATTCAACCATATGATTGCTTGTTAGACATGCCATTTTATGCAAGTCTTGATACTTAAGAGAAATGTCATTTTAGTCCATGGCCATCATTGTGCATAATTTGTATCTT
>NW_010215531.1:0-304 GCF_000695765.1 Mesitornis unicolor
GCTCTATTCTGTGTGGCCCATGCAAGGGAAGTCATGAGTAAAATGGCAGAAGCTGCCATTTAAGTAGCCAAGAGAAACAGTTATTTTGTATAAAAAGAGATAGCTCAACTCTGCTCTGAAAATGTAATCAGAAAAAGTGGTTACCAACTGAATTTGCTTTGCAAAACTAAATATGAAATCCAGCCTGGATCATTGTTAGACTTAACGCATTTTTTGTGTTGGATTGTGACAGAAAAGGTAGGAAAAGGAAGTCTATGCTAGGCAGCTCATAGTCTGTAATTGAAGGTGTGACTGCTGTATGCTG
>NW_010215532.1:0-304 GCF_000695765.1 Mesitornis unicolor
TTGGGCACCCAACATTTGGCCACCCAGATTTTGGCCACCCAATGCTTGGCCCCCATTGGCTCCCAAATTTTGGACACCCCACTCCTGGCGCCCCAAATCTTGGCACCCAAAACTTGGGCACCCAAATCCTTGGCACCCCAAATTCTGGGCACCCAACTCTTGGCGTCCCAAATCCCGGCACCCAAATCTCGGCTCCCATTGGTCCCCCCAGTTTTGGGGCCTGCTCCTTCCTGGCACTGAGGCCTGGTCCTGTGTGGTTGTAGGCCCGGATGTTGGGGTCCCCCCACTTATGGGGCTGGGGTTT
>NW_010215533.1:0-303 GCF_000695765.1 Mesitornis unicolor
TTTGGAAAGCTTTAATCCCCAAATGGAAACAGAAATCACTGCTGAAGTTAGAGAAGTCACATCCACTTTCTAAGATCACACACCTGGATGCCCAGAAACTTGCCAGTGTAGCACAAAGACAGCTCCCACTACTCTTTAACTTGTCAGAAACGTTAAAATACTACAGTGAGATAACGTGTGGATGGATTTAGGACTTATTCTCAGTAATTTTTGAGCTGACACAAGATAAATTCAATCCAGATCAGACTGGCTTCAATATTGCCACCAAATGATGTGAGACCGCATCTGGAATATTGTGTCCAG
>NW_010215534.1:0-304 GCF_000695765.1 Mesitornis unicolor
TCATTTTATGTCACCAAAGGTTACAAAGCAAAAATGTGAATTCCTTTGAATGTTCAGCCCACACTATCAAAAAGTTACCTGGAGCTGAGACACAAGAGCAAATTTCCAGGACTGTAACAAGTGTACTACAGGATATGCTGACTGCTCAACCACCACCATTTGCAGTTCAAAACCTCACAAAAATCCCAGGCGATAAATATGTAGAGGAGAGCACTTGGATGTGTCATTAGTGATGAAGCTAAAGGAAAGATGGAGTTAATAAAACAGTCTTCAGGTATGTAAAATCCTTTTGGTGGGACAAAGG
>NW_010215535.1:0-304 GCF_000695765.1 Mesitornis unicolor
CCAGCCACAATTTTGTCAAAAGCACGTTAAAGTCTTACGTTAATTGGACGTAACTTCAGTTGAGAAGAAAAATAGAAATAAAGGTAGATGTTGCTTAAAGCTGCTTCTTATTATAGGACAGGCTGTATCATCTATCTGTAGTTGGTATTTTATTAATCTTATTGAAGTTAGGCTGAAAAAAATAAATTTACATTTAGGCCCACTGGTAGGATGGAGTAGATGAGGTTAAGTACAAAGCTGTAGTAGAACTGTATGAACCAGGATCTTGCTACTAATCAGTATGGTGTGTGTATACATATATTCT
>NW_010215536.1:0-304 GCF_000695765.1 Mesitornis unicolor
TCTGCCTCTTCCAACCAGCTGAAAACAAAACAAAACTTAAAAATAATCAAGCAGGGCTTTGCATAAACTGTTTTTGAACAAGAACTTCCAGCTTTCTGGTAACGCGAGGCATTGCCGCTGGTTTAAATGCTGCGCCTGGGTTCTCCTCCAGCGCCTCAAGAGCACAGCGCCTGCTCGGCCGTTTTGTGCCTGCGGAGGTGAGAGAGCAACAGCGGCCCCTCGCCCATGGGTAAGCCCAGCCCAGAGCCCGCCAAGCTTCCGACCCGTCCGAAAAGCCGCCTGACACCAACTTCTCCTAACGCGG
>NW_010215537.1:0-304 GCF_000695765.1 Mesitornis unicolor
CAGAGAGCAAGAGAAACCATTAAGAAAAGAGATGGAGTGATTTGTGGAGATGGGATTAAAAGAACAACAACAAATAACAGTTTGACATAGCAACAGCTCAAAGGCAAAGATGAAACAATAATCAGCTGCTATGTATGCATTCTGTTTAAAAGATTTTCAACCTCTTGGTGATATTCATGCTGAACTATAAATAAAAGAATACTTTAGTTTAATACTATTCAGGCAGAAAATTGAATGTGTAAGCAGCCAGAAACAGAGCACAGGATTGTTTGATTGTGCTTCCTAGATTTAATTACTAGGCTAG
>NW_010215538.1:0-303 GCF_000695765.1 Mesitornis unicolor
AATAAACTTATTGACAAAAGAATATATTCATGTGGCTAAGGATTTTCAGTACTGAAGTCCTAAATGAGGTATCTTGGGCTTTAGTCTATATTTTCTCACACTCTGAGTGAATTCAGTAGGAATACACTGTAAGTGGGAAGATCTGATATTTTGTGTGATATAGATTTCTGGTATTGCTTTGGGTGGGAAGGCAGATATCACTCCTGAAGGAGTCTTTATGCCAAACAACCCATAAAATTAATTCAGGAGAAAATTCATAGGTGAATGTATGTTTAAGGGTCACATTAACACTGAAAAGCTTAA
>NW_010215539.1:0-303 GCF_000695765.1 Mesitornis unicolor
CAGACACACATCATCAAAACTCTGCTACAGGCTCTGTAAAGGGACTTTGAAGCAGGTGAATGATCTCCATCTGGAATAACTGTGCCAGAAGAAAGCTTTAGCATAGGAACAGTTCCCACAATCAGATTCCCCTTTCCTAATACAACTTGTTTGGTGTGGGATTTGACAGTAGATCTTTACAGTGGCACTTTCCTGAAAAACCTCTATGCTGTGAACATTTTCCTGGCAGAACTGCTAATATAGATGTGAATTCAGCTCCTTAGACCCTAACAGGTCTGGCTGGGTCATGGTGCTGAGAAACCT
>NW_010215540.1:0-304 GCF_000695765.1 Mesitornis unicolor
AACAGAAAACTGATTCCATTCTTCTATCCCAGCAAAATCAGGACACCGTATCACTTACACTAGACTGCAAAAGAGAGCTAAGATGAAATGAGCAATTCTGTACTCGCTGGGGGCTTAAAGCCTAGGAACCTCTGCTCTGCCGATGTGCAATGATTTGCTAATCTGCCATTTAACTGCACACCCAAACTGGAACAAGGGGCACTGCCAGCATCCCTAAAAAACATCCTCTCTCCCTTTCTGAACCATCTCCTCTGCAGCATCCATTTGCAGTTCGCAGCACAGGCTGCACGATGTTCACATCCCG
>NW_010215541.1:0-304 GCF_000695765.1 Mesitornis unicolor
AGTGGATGGGGTGTCTTGGGAAAACAAAATACACGTTGCAAAAGGGTTAACCACCTCGCCATCCATCATCCTACCTGCAGAGAAGGGCAGGAAAGCCTCCCGCCTCCTGTACTGGCCATTTTCCAGGAAATGCTCAGGATTAAAGGTGTCTGGACTCTCCCACATGTTTTTGTCAAACATTATCGAAGTCAGGCTGGTCATCAGTGTGGTGCCCTGCAAGAGGTGGAGAACACGGGCAATTCCACGATGGAGAAGAGCCAACGTGTTGTCAGACCAGGTTATTATTACCTCTGTTCCACACACA
>NW_010215542.1:0-304 GCF_000695765.1 Mesitornis unicolor
CCCCATGTCTCTAACAGCCCTCTCCATCCACCCCATGCACATGTGCAGCTGATGCTGCTTTACCCATCCCATTGCTGCTGGTGGCAGCCAGCATCTGTCAGAGAAAGACAACGATGTGGGAAAAGGGGAATCAGAACAGAGGAGACAAAGTGAGGGTGGAAAGGTGATGTGACACCATTGAGAAGAACACGTCCGGTTCACGGAGGAGTGCTTCTGCTCCCAGGATGCCCTTGTGCTGGGGTTTCCTTCAATGCCTGGACTACACTCAAGTCCCCAAAATACTGAGCAATGCAGAGCATCATCC
>NW_010215543.1:0-305 GCF_000695765.1 Mesitornis unicolor
GCATCTGGAGAGAAGGGAGAAAATAAAAAAACGTGTATTAGCTGTGCATGATTCTGCATATATATGGAGCCATCGAAAGTTACAGCTGAAAAAGTGAAAAATAAAATGAGAGAAGTGAAGGAAAAGCGAGAAAGGAGTGTATGAATGTCAGCAGTGAAGACCGTGAACCCGTTAGCTCTAGGCAAATGCAAGAGAGGACCTGGCCATTAAGGGCCACCGAAGGGACTGGTGAAAAAGTGTTGGTGTTTGGTTAGATGATGGGGAGGTCAAAGACAGAGCCAGGGAGGAGCAAACAGGGATGGGGA
>NW_010215544.1:0-303 GCF_000695765.1 Mesitornis unicolor
GTCACTGTTTAAGCCTAAATCATTTATCACATTATGAACATCCAGATACTCTGCTGTCTCAGGTTTATCTAGGCTCCTCCTGCATAGTTTCCCTCCTCCCTGTTTCTTATTGTATCTGTGAATCACTCTGCAGCCTGCCATAATTTATTTTTACAGCGTGCCGAAAGGTATAATGGGGAACTTATAAACATGCTAGGGAGAAGCAAATGTTTCTAATTATAAAGTTAAAGCTGCCTTTCTAAGCTATTTGGTTCTTTATTATACCTTGAACAACCTGAAAATGTACTTGGCTACAATTAGACT
>NW_010215545.1:0-304 GCF_000695765.1 Mesitornis unicolor
AAGTAGGAGGTGATGGTATTTGGGGAGGAATGAGCGATAAATTATCATGATAATGGCGATCATTATCCACATGCACGGTCCTTTTAGAATAGATGTATTTTAATATTTTGTTACCATTGTACAGTGTTATTTCACCTCTGTTTGCTCCTATCAGTCATGACTGTGTAACAGAGAAGGAAGGCAGGAAGTCACTGTACTGCTAGTGACCAAGTGCTTTGGTCAGTTCACGTCATGTCCATTTATCTGCACGTTAATTAACGATGTGTAATGGCTCACAGCTTCAATGACCTCCAGCAGCAGAGGT
>NW_010215546.1:0-305 GCF_000695765.1 Mesitornis unicolor
ATTTGGGGTGTCCCCCCCTCCTCTTGAACCCCCTTTTTCCAGGTGACAACACCTACCTCGACATCTTCCGCGACATCTCCCTCATGGCCTCCGACCACCCCGAAAAGTTGGCTCGCCCCCATCAAAAGATGGCCACCCTTTAGCCCCGCCCCCTTGGGGGTCAGGCCACGCCCCTTCTGGGGTCAAGCCACGCCCCTTTCCCAGGCTGCTACCAATGGAATAAAGCCAAGCCTTGGCCACGCCCCCACTTGTGGTCCTGACTCTGTGTCCAATGGGGGACCTGGAGCTGAGCCCCCCCCCCCCAA
>NW_010215547.1:0-305 GCF_000695765.1 Mesitornis unicolor
TAATAAAATTATTTGCTTTGAAGCTCCCTTCTGCAGAAACCTCTTTCCCATCCCCTTGCACCTGCCACTCTCTCTCCTATCATCGCCCGATCTCCTCTGCAGAGCACATCTCCAACTGCTGAATCCCAGCATCACCATCTCCACTCCCATGGGATGTGAGATGCTCCCCAACCCATGCTTCCTCCACCACAAAGCAAAGCCTCCAGCCTGGCACAAGGCATGGGAAAGGGGCAAGCCCCAGCGCTCTGATCAAGCAGGGAGACTTGGTAAAACCTTGGCTTTGCCAAAAAAGCAAAGCTGGTCTT
>NW_010215548.1:0-305 GCF_000695765.1 Mesitornis unicolor
CTGTGTTGGTTACGAATGAAAGACAGTGAAGTATATTGTGGTTTGTTTGGTTTGGTTTTTTTTTTTAATTGTGAGGGTATCCTTTACTTATTGCAAGTAAATTTTCAGGGGGCTTTCTGTGTTTTTCTTCCTTCTCACGTTCTTTTGCACATACATACAACCTCCCGTTCCTTTCTCCATCTTTAAAGAAATGGGGAAGAAATAAGTGGGAGAGTAACTGTGTTCAGGAGAAGTGTTCAACCTCAAGTTTGGATGCTCTGTCCTCCTTTTAAAATCACTTTTTCTCATTGCTTGTTTTTCTGTTA
>NW_010215549.1:0-305 GCF_000695765.1 Mesitornis unicolor
TCTTTTCCATCCAGAAGCCACATGCATAGCCCACTCTCTATAGCAGCCTGAAAGAGTGATCATGAATCTTGATCATCCACTCCGAAAGGATTATACTGTGTCAATCTACACACCCACAAGTGCTGGTAATCAGTTTACAGTAGTGGTTAAATAGAGTGCTAGGTGAACCCAGACAGTGGTATATATCGTATCAAGCACCTGAAAAGGCAGTACAGAAAGAGCATACATGCATTGACTATCATGCAATTTCTGAGAAGGCTATACAAAACACTTCAAAATAAACAAAACTGTACATTTCAAAGGCT
>NW_010215550.1:0-305 GCF_000695765.1 Mesitornis unicolor
GCCGTACCTGGTGCATTGGGCAATGGGGGTGCAAGCAGCTCATGCTCCGCTGATGTCTTTTTTTGGGTAGAGCCTGTGCCATTGACAGCTTGGGAGAACTGAGACTCCGTAATCTCAATAGAAATCTGGATTTTGCTCAGGAGAAGGCAATTATAGGTGTTAAAATGTTATTAATTTCACTGCGTTGTCACCATCTATATCCAGCATTAGAGAGGCACGGATGGCGAGGGAATGGAGGAGGCTTTGGGACAGGGACCGATCTTGCAGCATGGGCTGTATTTGCTCTCCAATGTCTCCACCAGCCT
>NW_010215551.1:0-305 GCF_000695765.1 Mesitornis unicolor
AGTCTACCAACATGGGGTTTTGGCTTAGGAATGTGCTAGAGGATGAGGAACAAGAGATTCTGAGATCTACTCTGGCACTGATAATTATTGCTTACCCGAGGTGGTGACTATAGCAGTACCAGGTCACTTAAGATGATGACAGGGAAATAGGATTAATTATATCCTCAATTGCAGTATCAAATCCACCAATACCTCTAAATCCCAGGCTGCTTCCCCTTAATGTATTTCCCCTTATATGAATTCATTTGCCAAATTTTTAAGTAACCATATTTGAGGGAAGAAAGAGTACAGTATAACTCATCCTG
>NW_010215552.1:0-305 GCF_000695765.1 Mesitornis unicolor
TTTTTATACATACTGCTGGCTCTCTAAACTGGTGCGAGGAGGGAACAAAACTGGATTCTTACTTCTTGTGTTTGCAGAATGCATTCATCCAAGAAGAGAGCTTCGATGACACCAGCTGCAGGTGTTCATTCTTGCTTTGTTAAAGGTGGCCTTGTGCCTCCTGTCCTGCTGAGCCCTACAGGTGGGGCTGACAGCCCTGGTGTTCCAGCCTCTCATGGACAACAGGCAGCTGTGGAAAATGGGGCAGCTCTGGCAAATGCTTGCAGCTCCTACATCTGCAAATGCCTACAGTTAATGTAGTATTA
>NW_010215553.1:0-305 GCF_000695765.1 Mesitornis unicolor
CATTTGAGCCATACCCTATGCATTCAAATCCTACCCTACACATTTGAGCCATGTCTTGTGCATATGAATCCTACCTTACACGTTTAAGCCATACTCTGTGTTTAAGCCATACTCTATGTGTTTAAGCCATACTCTATGCATTTAAGCCATACTCTATGCATCTAAGCTGTACCCTATGTGTTTAAGCCATACCATATATGTTTAAGCTGTACCCTATGCATTTGAGCATTAACCTTTTATGAATCATACCCTATGCATTTGAGCCATACCTTGCGTGTTTGAGCCATACCCTATACGTATGGATC
>NW_010215554.1:0-305 GCF_000695765.1 Mesitornis unicolor
AAGAGGTTGAACAAGTTTTCTATGAAGAAAGGCTGAGAGAGTTGGTGTTTTTCAGCCTGGAGGAGAGAAGGGTCCAGTGAGATTCAAATAAGTCTTTCAATAATTAAAGGGAGCTTATAAGAATGACACAGAGAGACACCTGTTTTACCAATGCCTTCAGTGACAGGAGAAGGGACAACGGTTTTGATCTGAAAGAGGGTAAATCCAGATTGGACATAATAAAGCAATCTTTTGCAATAAGGGCAGTGAGACACCGAATTGAGACAGAGAAGAAGTGGATGCCCCATCACTGGAAGTGTTCAAGG
>NW_010215555.1:0-305 GCF_000695765.1 Mesitornis unicolor
GGGAGGTGGAGAGCAGCCAGGCCGCCTGGCTGGCTGAGGCGGAGAAGTACGAGGACTCGCACCTGGGCGGCTACCGGCGCATTTATCCGGCGCGCGGGACGGAGAAGTACGAGCCGTTTTTCAAGCAGAGCAGCTCCCTCTTCAAGGAAACGGCGGCGTCCAAAGCGCGAGAGGAGTGCGCCAGGTACACGGCTCCCACGGAAACCCCGCAGCCCTCAGGTGGTGCGGAGGCCGCTGGGGTCTGCTCCCCGCTCGGCAAGATCGGGCAGGGCAGGGCTGGAAGGGAAGGGGCTGCGTGTGCGGTA
>NW_010215556.1:0-305 GCF_000695765.1 Mesitornis unicolor
ATGTTCAGCTTTCAAAACTGTTTAATGTCAAAAATGTGACAAATATATGCAGATTTTCCTCATGGAATAGCACAAGTCTTTGTAAATATTTTGCTTTTGAGAAGGACCCAAGTAATTTCTGTGAACATTCAACCACAAACATGAGGCCAAATGCTCTTCCTAGTTCTCTTGGAGTTTCATCATAGATAGGATAATAGCAGAGTCTTACACTTTCAGAAACATTGAGAAGTGAGATTTTTTTAATTATAGACTATGCAAAAATTCAAATTTCATTTTAACTTTTCTTTTTTCCACTCTTTTTTTTT
>NW_010215557.1:0-305 GCF_000695765.1 Mesitornis unicolor
GTACCTGTTGCTTCTTCATCAAAACAAGCAAAAGCATTCCTGATTACGTCTTCCGGATCGGTGCCATTTAACTTCTCGCCAAACATTGTAAGGAACATTGTGAAGTTTATGGGGCCCGGAGCCTCATTCATCATGGCATCGAGGTATTCATCCGTTGGATTCTTTCCTACAAATAAAGGGATTCATATTTCTTTTAGTTCGTAATGTAATACAGTGTAATACAAACGGAGACATCTCTCAGAAGAAATCCCAAACTCACTGTTTTAATTATAACAGCACAATTTTTTTTGGCAACCATAATCAGA
>NW_010215558.1:0-302 GCF_000695765.1 Mesitornis unicolor
TCTAAGCTAGCAAATCCAGGACAAGATGTTATGGGTTAAATTCAGTCTCTGCACTGAAGTTGACCACCGTTCTAGAAGAGGCTCATTTTGTAGCATAGCACATTTAGACAGAAGTCTGGGATGTGAAACCCACTGCTAAAAGCAGTGTTTAAAAAAAACATGTTTTTTTTGCATGATGCTAGAAGTTACCAGTCACTAGGAACTATATTTTAGAGCAAAAAGGAAGAGGGTGTTTTATTTGTTCAGTTAGAAGCTTTAGCTTTCTTTCACTGTCAGACTGACAGGTCTGTAGTTTCCCGGGT
>NW_010215559.1:0-304 GCF_000695765.1 Mesitornis unicolor
AAACCCAAACCTTGCCAAACAAGTCACTGGGGTAAGCAAGTTAAAATTTAGCAGGGCCTCTAAACAATAAAACCAGTGAAATCATCCTGTCAGGCTGCTGCTCTGCAGTACAAGAGAGAAAGTAAATAAATTATAGAAAGGAGGGAAAATGCAGTTCCATGCCTTCAGCACGTGGCTGGGAACCAGGAACAGATCAACATGGGATTTTGTGAAGATTTGACTGAAATTGGTATCCATAGCAGCAGTCCCAGCTCAGGTACAATAGCCCTGGGCCAGCTGGGAGCCACCACTGAGGACACAGTGG
>NW_010215560.1:0-302 GCF_000695765.1 Mesitornis unicolor
TACACAGAGGAGTAACAGAGAATGATACAGCTCTCAGGCCTTGGAGGTCCTTCATGCCAGCAACATGGAGACTGAGGAAGAAAACCAGAGTTTCTACAGGATGTTTGCATGTGGAAACAGAATATCTAGTTAAACTGGAAAGAATGGAAACCCTATCTAGCACCAAATACAGCCCGTGGGGATGGCACATCCTGCCTATTGCCACCTTGCACATTTATCTGTGCTTCCCAACACCATCTGCAATCCTTCTTTCCAGGCTATTCCTAGCTGATGGGATGCTGTTCCTTCTAGTTTACTCCATG
>NW_010215561.1:0-305 GCF_000695765.1 Mesitornis unicolor
TCCTCGATGGGGAACTTGTAGTCGTAGGTGAGCTCCTCGCCGCGCAGGATGCGGCGCAGGGCGAAGATGACGATGTGCTTGTGGCCCTCCACCTGGATGACCCGGGAGTAGCAGTTGGGCTCGCACGAGTGGTTGATGAAACGGGCGGCGCTGCCGTGCATGGTGGCGTCCACCACCTCGGCGTCGTCGATGCGGAACATGTAGCAGCCGATGCCCTGGTTGGGGACGTGGGGTCATGGTCAAGAATTGGGGACGTTGAGGCTTGGGGACACCGTAAATGGATGGGGACACCATAAAGGGATGGG
>NW_010215562.1:0-305 GCF_000695765.1 Mesitornis unicolor
GGCAATTCGGGGTCGTTTTTGGGTACTCACCGTGGGGGGAGGTCTCCGCAGCGTCCCCAGGATGCGGGGGAGGACGCGGGGCAGGACCGGGCCCATCCCCTCCCCCAGCGCCTCCGCCACGGCCGACGCCAGCACCAAACTGGGGAGAAAAACCCAGGAATTGGGGAAAAGGGGGGGAAACGGCGAAAAAACGGGGATTGGGGGACGTTTCGGGGTCATTTGGGGGGATTTTGGGGTCATTTTGGGTCAATTTGGGGTCATTTGGGGCTATTTTGGGTCAATTTGGGGTGTTTTGGGGGTACTTT
>NW_010215563.1:0-305 GCF_000695765.1 Mesitornis unicolor
TGTGCCCTAATGTCCCTTTTATGCCATTTCAGGTGTCACTGTCTGTGTGCTGACCCTCGCCGACGTCCAACCCGGCTCTGCAGGGGACACTTTGCTGCTGACCCGGCTGCAGAAGGGGCTCGCCCCCATCAACATCCGCATCCCCACGGAGCAGGGCAAGGTGAGGACAGGGCCGGGGGTGACGTGGCCGGGATTTGGGTGATGGTGACGCCCCCTGTGCCTCCCCCAGGCCCCGCTGCGCTCGGTGCTGAGCGACTTCGACGCCATCCAGAAGGAGCAGAAAGAAGCCAGCGGCTGCACCGAGA
>NW_010215564.1:0-305 GCF_000695765.1 Mesitornis unicolor
TGGGACAGAGGGCAGGAAAGCCTAGTCCTGGTAAGAAAGTGAACAAGAAGTTACCAGGTGGTATCCCACTGGACAGTCCATTAGGGATGAAATTAGCAAACTGGGATTACAGCTCATGTACCAGGGGAAAGAATAAGGTCAAGATGGTGAATTATTTTATGTTTAAATGGACTAAAGGACCTATCAGGGAAGATATGGTGTATTGGCCAAAATATGGATCAGATAAGAATTGGATTTGTCAAGCTCTTAATATTTACATTAATTCAAAGGAACTATTTAATCAAGAAGAGAGTGAATATGCCTTG
>NW_010215565.1:0-305 GCF_000695765.1 Mesitornis unicolor
CACTGCATCCACAGGTAACACCTGGGACATTAAAAATTGAAGTATTCAAAATTAAGCTCCTGCTCCCAAGTAGCCCAGAAAAATTTACAACAATTTACACATTAGACTTTAATTTTGGGTATTATAATAATGGGTTACACTCATTTCCCGAGAGGGAGAAACAATAACCGGTGTAACAGCCACTGACTGAATTCACACAAGAAACAGTTTTCTTTACACCCCCCCCACCCCAGCAGCCATTTTCTTCACAGCTCACTTTAAACCCAAGACATAGCCAGCTTCTTCCTAGCTAAAGTTAGTCAATA
>NW_010215566.1:0-305 GCF_000695765.1 Mesitornis unicolor
AGACTTTGGCTACCCTGTCTGTGCAACTCGTGCTTTACTGAATCTCTATCACATATCCCCTTGGTTACCTTTCTCGCAGACTGATTGCCTTTTTACCTGAGTAGCAGACGAGCATTTCCCCGTACAGAAGCCATTTTCACATCACGCTGTAGGAAAACCTACAGATTCATGAGTAGGTTCCCTGTCACCAGAAGTCTGATTATCTCACAATTGTATCTTTGACGTTTTAAAGTATGCTTTATGGCCTTGCAAGAAAAGCTTGAATGCATGAACTGAATGCAATTGCTGAAATGGAGTCTTCCTAA
>NW_010215567.1:0-305 GCF_000695765.1 Mesitornis unicolor
CCAGTACAACCCAGCACATCCCAGTATGGCCCAGTACGGCCCAGGACATCCCAGTATGGTCCAGCATGGCCCAGTAAGTCCCAGCACACCCCAGCACACCCCAGTACAGACCAGCACATCCCAGTAAGACCCAGCACAACCCAACGTGGCCCAGTACAGACCAGCACATCCCAGTTAAACCCAGCACATCCCAGTAAGATGCAGCATGGCCCAATACAGCCCAGTATGGAGCTGCACATCCCAGTAAAACCCAGTAAGGCCCAGTAAGATTCAGCATGGCCCAGTACAGACCAGTATGGAGCTGC
>NW_010215568.1:0-305 GCF_000695765.1 Mesitornis unicolor
AGGTGTCAGCACTTCACACTTATTTTGAAAAATACTTTCTGTTTTTCCTATACAGAGAAACCATAGTTTCTTGACACGGGAGGTAAGCTTAGAAACTACAAAATTGCCAATATGTCTAGTAAAAGTTACAATATAAGCCTGGAATATCTTAAAAAGCTCCTATTTTAAGTTTCTAATGTCTAAAAGCTGAAGATATGTCAGGAAACTCTTAGGTGCCACAGTATGATGAAAAAGAAAGAAAAATAGGAAGAAACGCCTAAAAACCTGGAAAAATCTCAAAGAAAGGAGAGAAATAGTAACTCCTC
>NW_010215569.1:0-305 GCF_000695765.1 Mesitornis unicolor
ATTGAGTCCAACCATCAACCCAACACCACCAAACATATTTAATCATCTATGAGTCATGAAGCACTTCTCTTCCCATCTTAGTGGAAAGAGGAGATAGGAAAGTGGCCATGGTGCAGGAGCCAATCCCACTTCTTGAAGCACCAGCACCAGCTGAGCTGCATCAGAGCGTGGCAAAGGCAAAAGGAGAGAGAAAGAAAAGCAACCACAGAAACCAGATCCTACTTTCCAGGTACACAAAGTGATCGTGGCCTGAAAGTCCTCTGTCAGCTCCTATTTTTCCTCTGCCCCTAAAGCAAATAAGATGC
>NW_010215570.1:0-297 GCF_000695765.1 Mesitornis unicolor
TTCCCCTCAGGTGCAGCTCCCAGTTCTCCCAATTCCCTCCAGGTACAGCTCCCAGTTCTCCCAGTCCCCCTTCAGGCACAGCTCCCAGTTCTCCCAGTTCACCTCTGAGTGCAGCTCCCGCTCTGCCCAGTACTCCCAGTTCCCAGCAGAGTTTAGATGCAAGCCCTGCCCAGTTCTCCCAGTTCACCTCCGGGTTCAGGGCTCCACCCTGCCCAGTTCACCCCAGTTCAACCCCAGCATTGCGACACTCGGCCTTTCCCAGTTCATCCCAGTTTCCCCAGCTGCCTTCAGTTCTCC
>NW_010215571.1:0-305 GCF_000695765.1 Mesitornis unicolor
ATTTGATTTATTTAATTCAAATGTAACAATTACTTTTATTCTCTAATTTATCGTTATTCCCTCTTCATGTTATGTTATACCTACTCATGTTTTCCTTTGCTCTTGTTTTGTTTTCCTGAGGGCTTGCTGTCACCAAACTTTATTTAGTATTTGGTTTTGTAGTTAACGTCACACAATAATTGGATATCAGGAAACCAAGGCATATGACATACTAAAGTTTAATGAATAAATTGTGAAACTATGTGCTAAATGCCATGCTTTCACAGGGGGTAGCCAGTGTGACAAAAAGAGACTCTACTGCAGAG
>NW_010215572.1:0-305 GCF_000695765.1 Mesitornis unicolor
GCTAGGATAAAATATTTACACCTATTCATTTGCACATAGAAGGAAAAAAAAGCCCAACAAAAAAAAACGGGTTCAATTTAACACAATAATTTTTATTTAGTTTGGACAGAAAAAAACCACATATGAAAGAATAGATATATATGAACAAAGCATTTGTTTTTAAGGTTTTGTTTCTAAGAAAAGGCTGAAAAAAGATACATAGATATAATGTCAGAGAGATAAAATGTCAGAGACTATGTGTGAAACCTGGAGGTGGAAAGAGCATGGGAAAAAACCAAAGCATAACCATAACAGAGAGACAAACG
>NW_010215573.1:0-305 GCF_000695765.1 Mesitornis unicolor
CCAACCCAACCCAACCCCACCACGGCCATAACCCGCATCCCCAAGTGCCACATCCACACAGTTTTAGGACCCCTCCAGGGATGGGGACTCTCCCACTCTCCTACCCAGTTTGGTGCCATCTCCAAATTTTCCAGGGGAGCCCCCTCAGTCCCCTCACCCCCACCATGGATACGGACATTAAACACAACCGGCCCAAAACTGCCCTGGGGACACCGCTCGTGAGCGGCCACAGCCGGGCTCACCACCTCTGCGCAGCCCCCACCGCGATGCACACACGTACACACACACACATCACACAGATGTAC
>NW_010215574.1:0-305 GCF_000695765.1 Mesitornis unicolor
CACTATATTGAGCAGCTCTTGGTCATTGTGGTCATAACGCTTGCCAAAGCAGATGGCACAGATGACGTTGGCCACAGAGACCACCAGGTACCGGTAAGGGTCAAAGCTCTTCTCCTCCTCCATCAGCTGCAGGAACTTGGTGACCAGGTAGTCGGCCTCCTTGGAGACGTGCTCCTCCAGGAGGCAGATGGAAGAGGAGGTGGGACTGGGGGCAATGGAGAAGGTCTTCAGGGCATTCTGGGCCAGCTTTCTGCGAGCTTTCCACACCTCCCCAGAGTCAGGGCTGAATGCCAGGCTCTGGCCAT
>NW_010215575.1:0-304 GCF_000695765.1 Mesitornis unicolor
AGGCCAAGTGGCGCCGGTAGCGATCCAGGTCCTCCAGGCTGGGCACGGCGCCGCTGTCGATGCAGAACGGGGTCATGCAGAGGATGTCGCACAAGTCCCGGTCCTGCTCTTGCAGCGTTTTCAGCTCCTGCTTCCTGTCCCGTTTCTGCTTCAGCATCACCTCCACGCGGGTGCGCAAGTTCTTCTCCATCTGCAGGATGGTGCTCTCCTCCTCTGCCTGCAAGGGCCCAGAAATCAGCCCTGCTCCACAGCCTCCTGACTCGCGCTTAGGGCATCTTGGGGGATTGGACTGGATGATCTTTTG
>NW_010215576.1:0-302 GCF_000695765.1 Mesitornis unicolor
AGGGAGACAGCTGATCACTGTCTGAAGTGGTCACTTTTCTGTGGTCAGGCAGTCTGTAGCTGGTCACATCTTGACGTTGCATGGTGCCGCTAGCCACTGCAGCAGGGACTGACAGGCTGTGCTGTCCCTCCCTGCGTTTTCCTGAGCATTTGTGAGGGAATATGCATAAGGAAAAGTAGGGAAATAGCAGGGAGGGGTGTTGATGAGATGTGTAGCCATCTGTACTCAATGGCGAGGTTTTAATTATTATGGAAGATCCTAGAGGAACAAATAGATCCAGAGAGCTTTTCTCTTTTCCCATC
>NW_010215577.1:0-304 GCF_000695765.1 Mesitornis unicolor
TTCTCTTCCTGATCTTTGCCCCAAGAAGAACTGCTTCAGAGTCTCCCCATCAGCGCTGGGCTTAGGTGAGGAGCCTGTTCCCCTGTGCGCCCTCTGCTGTACACGCAGCAGAAAAGCAAGCACAGAGGATGCTCTCATGCCTGAGCTGCTGCTTTCTTATCCTTCTGTACGCGAATTTCCTAGTGTCATCCCCTAGCTATCTTGTGTGTAGGTACATATGCTTCTGTAGAGGAATATCTGGGGGATATTCAACCAGGGTTTTATAAAATCCTAGAAATTTCATATCAAATCTAGTGTATATGTG
>NW_010215578.1:0-304 GCF_000695765.1 Mesitornis unicolor
GAGTTTCCTTTACAACTTCAAAACCTTGATGGGACATTGGGGCACAAGTTGTAAATACTGTGTGGAAGATGACTGCATTTGCCTGTTGATGGCACTTTTGACTTATCAGGGAACTCAATGTGTTTTATAAAACCACAGATGTTGCCCTTACACAGGAGGAGAGCAGGCAAAAGATTCCCATTGCATCAGTGTGCTCAGAAAATCTGGAGGAGGAGGGGTTATGAACAGCACAGCCTTGGTATCTTCTGATAAGGGCCAGTGGCTCAAACAGGCTGCAAGGTTTCATGTCTTTGATGCTGATTTA
>NW_010215579.1:0-302 GCF_000695765.1 Mesitornis unicolor
GATTCTGTGATGCCATTGCACATCCCCGGTGTCCCCTTGGTGCCACTGAGGCTGAGGAGCCTCCATCCATTGCACCCCGCCGGGCCCTGCCCTGCAGGAGGGCCACCACGTCACCGGAAGCAGCTTCCCTCCCGGGGCATGACGTCACGCCTCCTCAACGTCACATCACTTCCCCCCTCCTCCGCTCCCCAATCTCCTCCCCGGCAGTTGGTGACGTTTGGCTTCGGCCCCGCCTCCCCCAGCGCCTCTGGGCCTCGGCGCCGGGCGAGCGGTACCCAGAGCCGGGCGGCGGGGAGCGAAGG
>NW_010215580.1:0-303 GCF_000695765.1 Mesitornis unicolor
TGTTCTAAATTAGCTCCATTGAAGTGTTTAGGAAGGTGATCAGGTTTCAGAAAACAGATAATTTTCCCTTTTCCTTTAGAAGATTAAGTTCCTTGGTTAACAGGTTTAGGATGTTGCCAGATAGGGACCTGCACAAGCAGTAGGCCCTCATGAAGAGGGACTGCATTCGTGGAGGGCTTGCTGGTACCTCCAGAGCTCAGCTCCTACAGACTGCTTCCAGTGGCAGCAGCCAGTCCTCATTTCATGTAACAATTCCAGGTGCTTGCCTCCACATCTTTGTTTACTGTATTTGACTCTTCTGGT
>NW_010215581.1:0-304 GCF_000695765.1 Mesitornis unicolor
TGTTAATGGACAGGTTTCTGCATTAGCTGAATGCAGGAAAAAAATCATCGCTGGCAGGGACGGGGCCTGGGACCTGCACTGCATCGCTGACCTGGAGGAGAGCCATGGCCACTGCCACAAACTGGCACGGAGGAGCTGGCAATAACTGAGGACAGGAGCATCTCTGGGCTGGCAAACCATGGGACAGCACATGCATGGGTGTCCTTTCCCTAGAGGAGCAGCCACGGTAGCAAGGGATCCATCAGCTTTTTACTAAAAGCCATGTTCTAAGGCGAGCAGGAGCTCTCCAGGGCTGTCCCCTGCC
>NW_010215582.1:0-304 GCF_000695765.1 Mesitornis unicolor
TTTTTTTTTTCTGAGTGCATCCAAAAGATGGCAGCAATTTTCCCAAACATATTATTGCAAGAACAATGTCATTTTGAATACTCATTCACCAAAACAAAAGATATTGAAAAGTATACCATATGCATAATACAACTGAGTCACAACAGTAAAATTTTATATACACATTGAGGATATTTTAGAGTTCCCATTTACTATTAGATAAAAGTTTTAAAGCACATATGAAGTTTTTTCAAAAATCTTTGTTCAGAAAAATAGCTGTCAATTCCATGAAAATAAAGCATTTAAATCTGTGGATTACACAGAG
>NW_010215583.1:0-306 GCF_000695765.1 Mesitornis unicolor
CCAAAAGAAAAAATAGAAACAAGGAAGGAAAATTAAAAGAAAAGAAAAAAGGAAGGGACAATTCACGTAGGAAAAAAGCAGCACACAAGAAAATACTGTTGCACGCAATAATTTTCACAAAGATTAACATGGATTAACACTCTTCTTACAGAAACCGTACAGTGAAGGAACACAGCGGCTCAGGGCTTTCGTGGGGTCACTGGGCTGAGATGATGCTGTAGAGAAAGAACCACTCCAGATCCAGAGCTGGGGCAGGGGCATCTTTTCCCTTGCCATCGTGACAGCGCTTCACAGCTCCCCCTCCCC
>NW_010215584.1:0-306 GCF_000695765.1 Mesitornis unicolor
AGGAAGCTGTGGTGATTCTTAATCAATATAATGCAGGCGCCGAGGACAAGATTCAGCTCCCTGCTGTGCCAAGGGTACTCCCCGGTTGCAGACCAATGTCTCCAACCACACCTTGTGCCACAGGGCAGCTGCTCTGCTGAAACAAGGCTATAACCGACGTGGCACTTGCTGACGGCGTGATTACCTCCCCAGCAGTTTCTAAACGCAAGCTGTTGGAGGACCAATCTGGCAAACGATTCAGCAAAGCAGTTCAACAGCTCATTTTACGAATGGTTTATAGTTTGACCAACATCTGCTGGTAAAAAG
>NW_010215585.1:0-306 GCF_000695765.1 Mesitornis unicolor
CCTCTCCCTTGTCCCCAGGTCTGGTTCTCCAACCGACGGGCGAAGTGGAGGCGCGAGGGGAGCACAGGTGACAATGGGAGGGGGACACCAACTGGGGGGGGAGCTCTGGGGCCCAGGGACTCCCCCATGGGGGGGAGCATGGGGTTGAAATTTGTCACCGAGCACCGCGACACCCAGGACCAGAACCCATGGGGAGGGGACATGGGGGGGGCTCTTGGGGTGCCCCTTCCCCAGATAATGGGGTGGGGGTGTCAGGGTTCTGTGAGGGGGGGGTCCCTGCCCCATGGTGATATGGGGGGTGTTCCC
>NW_010215586.1:0-306 GCF_000695765.1 Mesitornis unicolor
ACAGGCTGCAGGGGAATCTCTGCTTTGGTGCACTTCCTCCCCACTCCTTTCTTCACACATCTTGGTGACTGCATACTTGTTTTTTTCACATCCAACTCCTTCCTGCTGTAGGTTCTTTTCCACTTGCCCCTGAAGAGCTCCTAGCTCTTGGGCAGGGAGCTGGGCCAGCTAAGCCCTGCACAGGGCAATGCCGCCTATCCCCTCTATGCACTATGTCCCTCTTAAATATGTTATCACAGAAGTGGATGTCACTGTTGCTGATTGGCTTATCTTTGGCCATAATGTATTGGGTTTTCTGTGAGGGGG
>NW_010215587.1:0-306 GCF_000695765.1 Mesitornis unicolor
GATGCATTCACTTGGCACTGGGGACTAAAGCAAGCACCTTTTATTTTGCATCAAATAGTAATGCGTAACGTAATAGGTTTGGCTTCTCCACTTCTCTCACACAGGAAATCACATCAAAGCTGCTTCAGTAATTTAACACAGTCTGTTAACTTTGCTGAGTCATAAATGAAGACAGGAGCCTGAATTCCCCACTATTTTCAACAATAGCTTGTCAGGAGGGGCAGTTTAGGGAAAAGTTTAAGGTTAAACCAAGTGAAGTCAAAAAGTTACAACAAGGAACATTCCTGGCTCTCCTTGCCTTCCCTC
>NW_010215588.1:0-306 GCF_000695765.1 Mesitornis unicolor
AAAGTATGCTAGAATGAAAGTATGCTAGAGCAGGAGAATCTCAGATGGCAAAGGTGAAAAGCAGAAGGAGAAACAAGGCCTTTAGAATAGGGAATCATCTTGCTTTCACAGTTATAAAGTATAATTTTTCCAAAATGCAAATCCTTTTATTTGAGTTATTTAACATTTAAGCACCAAGTATTTAACACTGCCTCCTCTTTTCTGTTTGAAATGTCTTCTAGGAACTTCTGAAACAAAAGCAATAAAAGCTTTTGTTGGCAAACCTAATGCTGTATTTTCAGAAGACAGTAAGTACTCCTCCACAAG
>NW_010215589.1:0-303 GCF_000695765.1 Mesitornis unicolor
GGCTTTCCTTCATTTGAAAGTAAATCTGTTTCTGGATGATGTCCTAAACTACCAGCGAGTTTCCAGCTTTGCCCATTGTGGCGTACAGCATGAACAACACTAATTGCACTCGAGTTCTTAACTAAAATGTGTCGTGGCAACCTATGTGTAAGTAAAAAGCCGTAAGGAAACACCGCAAGTCGTCTTTTCAGTTTTGTCTTGGAACCCTCAAGTTCAGTCAAATGGTAGCGTTAAATCAACAGTGCGGACTTAATTTATTCTTGACTCATGTCTAAGAATCACATTTTCATGGAGTCTTTATCA
>NW_010215590.1:0-304 GCF_000695765.1 Mesitornis unicolor
TTTTTTTTTTTGTAATAAGCTTATATTTTATTAATATTTCAGGCTGGGCATTGCCCATCCTGTAGGAAAACCTGAAAGTAGGGAGTTTAATACATGCTAGACATCTGCCCTGCATAAATTGAAGTCATGCTCCTGAAAAGAAGGCCCTGTATTTGTGTCATGCAGTGGGACGACAGTGCTCTGTACAGTCCTTGCAGAGGAACAGTCTTCTTGCCTGAAAGTGGACCAGCAGATGAAAGATAAGGAAAACTCCTGAAGTCTCACTTGCTCCTCAAGGAGTGGACTAATGAGTAGCTAATATTTT
>NW_010215591.1:0-304 GCF_000695765.1 Mesitornis unicolor
GGACAGCTGGAGTCAGAGCTGCAGAACATGCGGCAGTACGTGGAGGAGTACAAAACCAAGTAAGTGCAGGGATGGACTAAGAAAGAAGTAAGAACCAAGACAGCAGAGCTGAGCCAACTTGGAGATGTCCACAGTCTTCCCTCTGTAAAAATGGAGATGAGGTTGCCATGGAGGGAAGAGGGGTTCCACTGGTTGACTGTTGAGCCATCCAAGAGACTCAACTTTTCTTGTCCCCTTCAACAGGTATGAAGAAGAGATCAACAGGCGCACCGCTGCTGAGAACGAGTTTGTGGTGCTCAAGAAG
>NW_010215592.1:0-304 GCF_000695765.1 Mesitornis unicolor
AAAAAAAGTATAGTATAAATCTGAATGGTATGCATTTACTGTTAAGATACTTCAGTTTCTTACTCCTGTTATTATAGCTGCATTTACTATAAGGATTGATTTCTTTTAATTAAAATAAGGAGTTCGGGAAGCGTCATATTTGACAAAGTACTTTTTGCAATGGAGACCATAAATTTATTTTTTCACAAACAATAAACATGTGTTTATTTTTTTTGCTCTTTCATATCCCCGTAGCTAGGTCTAATAGTTACTATCGACCCAAAATTGGTTAGGCTGTCCCACTTGCAAGGTATTTAATTACCTT
>NW_010215593.1:0-306 GCF_000695765.1 Mesitornis unicolor
GCCCCCCCCAAAATGGCTGCCCCCATCCAACATGGCCGCCTTCATCATGGCCACTCTCATCCAACATGGCCGCCCCCATCCATCATGGCTGACCCATCCAAGATGGCCGCCTCCACTGTGTCCCCTCCATGGCCGCCATTTTGTCCCCCCAGTCCCCTCCATTTCCTGGTCCCCGCCATTTTGTCCCCTCCTCCATTTTGCCCCCCCAGTTCCTCCCAGTCCCCCCAGTCCCCTCCTCCATTTTGTCCCCTCCCTGTCCACCATTTTGTCCCCAGTTCCCTCCCAGTCCCCCCAGTTCCTCCCAGT
>NW_010215594.1:0-303 GCF_000695765.1 Mesitornis unicolor
CCTACTCAGATTATTTTTTTCTGATAACAAATACTTACCAATGCAAAGTTTACTTTCGCTGTCTCTCAGTTTTATATAGTCAAGATTTCTGTTTACAAAATGTTATTTCTGTGCAGCAATGCAAGTTTATAGATCACTTCTTGCTACTAAATCTCTGAGTAACATTTACATTTTTCACACACTACCCAAAACTTTAAATTTCTCCGGTTGAAAGGAACAGATTCATTTCTCTTGCAGCCAGCGACACACAAATATAAAACCTTCATTCCCGCACTGCAAAGGATTTACACTACAGCAGCAGGG
>NW_010215595.1:0-304 GCF_000695765.1 Mesitornis unicolor
CATGCTCCTCATTTCTGGATTTTCTAGAATACTCATTTATTGCATTTCCCAGCTTCAACTTCTTCTACGTGTGGTTGTTACCAGAACAGTTTCTTGTGAGGAGCAAACAAGAATGGAAGCAAATGGGATGTGAAATATACTTAGCGGCTTTGGGCTCAGAAAAACTTTTAAAAGTTTCATAAATTAAATCCCCAGCTCTTTGATGTTAAGATTAAACCAGGTGGTTTACAACAAACTCAAAGTAATATCCAGGCTGCCAATAGATCCCGTATGGAAGGATCTTCAGTGAACTTCAAGAGAATGA
>NW_010215596.1:0-306 GCF_000695765.1 Mesitornis unicolor
ACAAGCCTGGGGGTCCCCTTGACCCCCCCATGTTGGGGATGGGGATTAACCTGGGGGTCCCCCTACTGTGCTGGGGCTGGGGGTCCCCTTGACCTTGACCCCCTCCATGTTGGGGATGGAGACCCCATCCTGGGGGTTCCCCCACTGTGACAGGGATGGAGACAAACCTGGGGGTCCCCTTGATTCTCCCATGTTGGGAATGGGGATGAGCCTGGGGGTCCCCTCCACCACCGAACCCCCTCCTGTATTGGGGATGGGGACGAGCCCAGGGGTCTCCTGCTGTGACAGAGATGGGGACAAACCTGG
>NW_010215597.1:0-306 GCF_000695765.1 Mesitornis unicolor
GTTTTAGTGGATTTATGATGGGTTTTAGTGGGCTTATGGTGGTTTTTAGTGGTTTTTGGTGGGCTTATGATGGTTTTTAGTGGATTTACAGGGAGTTTTAGTGGTTTTTAGTAGATTAATGGTGGTTTTTAGTGGCTTTAAGGTGGTTTTTAATGGTTTTTGGTGAATTTATGATGGGTTTTAGTGGTTTTCAGTGGCTTTAAGGTGGTTTTTACTGGTTTTTGGTGGATTTTGATGGGTTTTAGTGGTTTTATGGTGGTTTTTGGTGGGTTTACGATGGATTTTAGTCCTTTTTAGTGGATTTGT
>NW_010215598.1:0-306 GCF_000695765.1 Mesitornis unicolor
TCTGGGTAAAGCTCCTACAGGAGGTTATCCACCAATTTAGATGTTAAGTAATGTCACTAACATTCATCCCTTGACAGATCCCTGCTAGGGCTCAAGTCATCCTATAAATACAAGATTATAGCCAGCTGCAAAACTCAAATGGCAAACATATTCAAATTTTTCTTGTCTAATTAGGAACATTCAAAAGCAATCCTTTAGAACAGTTTGCTTCCTGTCTCCCCACCATCTGTCGTAGATTTTTAGTCTTAAAATTACCTATGATAATATTTTTTATATTTGCAACATACTCAATGGAATCAACATAAA
>NW_010215599.1:0-307 GCF_000695765.1 Mesitornis unicolor
CCCGGAGGCACCGCGCCGTCATGCCACCGCAGCCCAATGATCGCCCCGCTCACCGTGGCCCGGGCTTGTGACCGGTGTTCACCGCACCCAGCTTTGAGGAGTCTCTTTGATTAGAATCAGGAAGCGCAAAAGCATTTACTACGACACCAAAGGAATTAAAACTGAGATGTGCTCTAGGTACTTTTAGGTCATCTCCTTGAGATGAATACTCAGAGGTAAATTTTCGTGGCAAAAGAATAAAGAAAGTCACCTATGAAAACCAACAATTAAATTAATGACGATATGCTGTTGGGTACTTTTGGCTTAT
>NW_010215600.1:0-306 GCF_000695765.1 Mesitornis unicolor
CCCTCAGCCTGTACCGACAGGTACCGCCCTCGCGCCCCCGTCCCTCCCGGGGAGCCTCCGTGCCGCGAGGGCTGCGGCCCCCGTCCCCACGTACCCCAGTTTGCACACACCCCCCCTCTGTCGCTCCCCAGTTCTGCAAGCACCAGGAGCGGGAGACGCTGAAGGACCTGTACAACCAGGACGACAACCACCAGGAGCTCGGCAACTTCCACGTGCACTCCAGCTACGCCGAGAAGGTTTGGCACCGCCGGCCCTCCTGGGGTCACTGGAGCTGGGGTTAGGGGTTGATAGGGCTGTGGTTAGGGG
>NW_010215601.1:0-306 GCF_000695765.1 Mesitornis unicolor
CGCTGATGTGGGTGTACAGCAGCGACTGCGCGCCGGTCCTGCAGCGCCCACCTGGCACTGCGTTCCCACAGCTCGCCTTTTTGCGGACAGATGTGTTATAAATGGGATAGTGGGTGGAAAAATCAAGCAGAGAAGGGGATCAGAGTGGGAAGGGAGCAGACCTGGCTAAGAAGCCCGGTACGAAACTTGCAGCGACGAAAAAAAAAGCATGTCTAGACAGAGTTTGAGGATGTCTTTGAACTGTTGTTCACTTTGGCCTGCCAAATGTCTGCCTGACCATTGTCGTGGTTTAGGGCTGGGCCGGCC
>NW_010215602.1:0-306 GCF_000695765.1 Mesitornis unicolor
CCCCTAACATGCTGTGAATGGTCTGTGGCTCTCCTCAGATGTGACAGGAGCTAACAAGGGGCAACAGATCAATGCCTAAATGCCATCATCACCTTATACTATTTGTGATGGAGAAGCTCACATGTTCAAAGGAAAATGCTTCCCTTTAAACATTTCCTGTATAAGTTGGCCACAGAAGAATAATGCTTTACAACATATAGTTTGATATGTACCTAAGGAATTATGAAAATCATATTCTTTTACAAAAAAATAAACCACATCAAAACCACTTATGCAATGTCTATTAATGCATTTCTTCTTAAAACC